>NW_026267332.1:76563-77411 GCF_000697945.3 Frankliniella occidentalis | reverse complement strand
TATGCCAGGCGCGTCGCAGCGTAACAGTGTTTCGTGAGATATCGCGAAGCCTGTTACGCGAGACGTGGTCTGGCGTACATCTACCTTGTTTATTTGAATAGTAACAAGAAACAGGTAAACACTGTATGCGCCATACAAGGCGGTGGAGGAAGGGTTGCCAACTGTTGAACAATACATGACACAGATAAGAAAATATTTACTGTTCTAGATTTAAAAGATGGCTTTTGGCCTTATGAGATCTATAAATTTCGAAAGATGCCCTTTGGAATTTCAAGTGCTCCTAAAGTTTTCCAATTTCTGAATGATCAAACTTTTCAGGGAATTGATGTTGTTTTTTTTTTGTTTTTTTTTTCTTTTCTTTTTTTGATGACTGTCTAGTTGCAGGTAAAATTTATGAGGAACATGACAAGCTGTTAAAGCAAGTATTAGAAAGAGCTGCCAAATGAAATATTCGGTTCAATCCTAATAAAGTCCAGTATCGTCAGACTGAGATTGAATTTTTTGGACAAATCTGGTCGCAGAGTGAGATGTAACTAAACAAGATATGATTACTGAGACAGAAAAGGATATTTGTCTAAAAACAGTTAAGAATCATTATAGGCAAAGTTGTCCTCATTCTAGAGAAACATTTTTCCCTGAGGCTAGGCCATATTGGCAACTCAGAAATTATTTATTTGTGAAAAATGATATGGTTATTCTAGAAGACAGAATTTTTGTATCTCCATCACTGAGATTAAAGGTAGGGTCAGGTCAGGTAATAAATGCACACCTCACAAGTGGGTAATAAATGCACACTGGATTTTAAAATATTTCCCTCTAGTTTGACGGCAACATCTATATACCAAATG
>NW_026267332.1:74031-76513 GCF_000697945.3 Frankliniella occidentalis | reverse complement strand
TCATAACTGGGGGCCAAGTGACCAAAGACAAAAAATCTAGGGACGAGTAATCAGGGGACGAATAGTTGAGGACGAATCGTCCGAGAGGCGAATAACCGTAGTACGAGTCAGCCTGACACCAAATAACTGTTTTTTTAAATAATTGTTGTATTAAATCGACTGTCATTAGCTTCATGCTTTCTGGTAGCAGAAAAAGATAGGGTTGGTTCCCAACCTGGGTGATGATGGCCAATTCCACACCCAAAAACTCAAAACGCCTAAACTTAAACGGATCTGTTCAGGAACATCTTTCAGGTGCTTACGCAAAAGGAGGTGGCAGTTTGTGCTATAGCCTCAAAGTAAGCTTCTGTGACATGATGCTTCAATACATTAAATGTTGTGCTCTTATGTATAGGTATACAATTTCTTTCAGGACTTTGAATGCTACTCCTTCCCTTGTGTCATCAGCCCCATCGAGGTGAGCTCTGTTGCTTGTCACCACAAAATAAATAACATAACATGGTGTATGAACTGACTGTTACTTCAATTTTTTTAAACTCATTGTTCCTTTTGCAGTATTGTGAAGACAGCCCGCAACCCAACCTCGACTGTCTCATCAGCCCCAAGGTGGTGTCTCTCTCATTTGTAACCACTAACGTTCAGTTGTGTCAAGTTTTGAATTTGGATTCTAAGTTTGTATTTGCTTTTTCAGGGGCTTGGATGCTACTGCACCATTTTCTGCGACATCTGTTCTATTTTGGTGAGCTCTGCTGTTGCCTGGACTTGTCACCACTGTTGTCCAGTAACATTATTTTAATGTTTGAACTGCCGCGTTCTATTCCATGTACATCGGTAGTCCACCAATGACCCGAGAGGGAAGACCCTGGGCAGGGCCCCGTACAGGGTCCCGGGAAGGGCCCCGCTCTGCGCAAGAAGAGGCCAACAAGGGGTACGGAGAGATATATAATGAAGAAGAAATTGAAGCACTGAACTCCGATGAAGTTAAAGAATGACCTCCTACATGGTATATATGGGGAAGACCATAACATGGTATTGAACCGGTGGTTTGTCTGCCGAAAAGGATATGCCATTGGCATCAATAAATAGTTTTAATCCTTGAAATTGATTGCAGGAAAGCTGAAGACTTCAAGACGAGCATTAGAAGAAGGTAATTATGACAACACTCTGTCTCACGCTGATGCGAAAATGATTAGTTCAGAGATAAATGCAGAAAAGAAGGTGTCAGGCTGACTCGCACTACGGTTATTCGCCTCTCGGACGATTCGTCCTCAACTATTCGTCCCCTGATTACTCGTCCCTAGATTTTTTGTCTTTGGTCACTTGGCCCCCAGTTATGAATAGTACTCAGATAACATGTAACATTTCTTTTTATTCGGTGCAGATGTTGTGCCCACATGCCCGAGCAAAATCAACGATGCGATCGTCTTCCTTGTATCTCTCGTAGCGTGATGTGAGGTTCTCGAGGCGCTCGTTGATCCGGCGATATTGTTGCCTCTGACGCTGCCTGATTGTCCTCCCAGCATCCAGCTCAGCCATCATGACCCGGACGTCGCCCTCCTCCTTCTGGAACTCCTTGACGAGATTGAACACGGTCGGGTGGCTTTTGCCGACCATTTTCTGAAACAATCAAAATCAAAAATGATTTTTTTTTAATTTTGAACGACAAACAGTAAGGTCGAATTGGAGCTGGCAGGTGGGGATGTTCAACAAACTTCAGCACTTCCACGCTGTCGCTGTTGCCGGTCGGTGTTACGGAGGTCGCTCTCTTGGTGCATGCGGGTCTCTTCCGACCCATCCAGTGTGTCTTACTGCCGTTCTTTGTTTCACTGTGGCGATTGTAGAGGTAACCTTGATAGCTCAGTATATATCCGCCTCTCTCACTCACTAATAAGTTTCCTTCCATGGTGGCCTAAAAGTGTCCCCCGCGCTTGCGGCTGTTGCTCTGTTGCACCGCAACAGTGGCACCTCTGTTGGAGAAGGGTTCCAAAGAGAGGGGACGAGTAGGGGGAAAAAAAGTTGGGACAAATAAAGGACGAAAAATTAAAACTGAGGACAAAATATCTTCGGACGAGTAAGAGAAGAAAGACAAAGATGATTTGATTGATCGCATTCTGCATGCAGATTCTCTAAATGAAAAGATTCCCCCATAGAGGTAAAAGAAGGGTACTAGGTAGATGTACGCCAGACCACGTCTCGCGTAACAGGCTTCGCGATATCTCACGAAACACTGTGGCGCTGCGACGCGCCTGGCATATATCTACCTAGGCCTGCGGCGCTGACACCCGAGTCGGGTATCGCAAATATGAACACAAAGATACGGGCCCCCGGCCCGTCAACTTCCCGTCACTTCGACTAAGCATGCAGGGTTGTTCATTTTTTCGCTTATTTTCGTCAAAAACTCCATGTGGCGCTTAAACGGTTAACGATAGAGCCAAACGGACGAAATTTTCGCCAGTAGGGCTCTACTTTGATGAGTTACCCC
>NW_026267332.1:67518-72968 GCF_000697945.3 Frankliniella occidentalis | reverse complement strand
CCTTCCGAGGATCGCTTATAAGGAAACCCGCCTGGGCTAGAGATAAGGGTGGTGTAAATTATTTCAATTTATGTCTGGAAAGTGACCATCAAAATTATCCAGCAGTCACTGTCAGTGAGCTGATCACAAATCGTGCCAGAACCACCGACATCAGGGACTGGCTGGATAATTTAATCAGTTTGGCAAACACTTCAAAATTAATTAATGTTGCTGTTCCTGACATGAACTGAGCGGTCACTTACGCTGTGATGTTCTCATTTGTCAATGTGGATTTAATCACATATGTGCACATGGCATTAGCAGCCATGTGTATAGGCACAGTGCCTCACACAGTACTCCAGTGGTGCCATGCCCATGTCATGGCAGCAAATTCAAAACACTTGGTATCAGGGCAGTGTTTGGTGTTTACACATAAACCCAAACTGCTGCTGTGAAGCTTGTGGGGCACATAGCCCAAGTGACTAAGCACCAGTAAATGTGCTCAGAGGTGGGAAATGCCATGGACGCCATTTCAGAAAGGTAAGTTCCAAATTAATATTCTTATTTTTCAAAACAAACATTATGTATCATTGAATCATTTATGTTTGTTCTATCATTTTTAAGTACATGTTTCAAAACATTAGCAGTGAACTATTGAAGAATACTTAACACTTACACATACATTTTCATACATTTTCTTAATCATAGGCACATGGGAAACCTAAAAATTACCCATCTAACCCGCATCTATTGTTGAAAACTAACAGCTTGCTTCTTCTGTTCCTCGAATGCAGAAAATATTCACTGTAAAAAAAATTAGAGGGAATTTTCCCCTCCCCGCGTGGCAACGCTCCTTTGCCAGCTAGTGTTCGGTAAATTTACAGACCCAAATAGCCAGGAAATCCCCGGCCCACTGGTGGGGAAATTTACAAGCCAATGTGGTTGGGAAAGGAGTCTTTCCAACCCACCCAAGTAAATTTACTACGTGGGCAGGAAAGGAGTCTTGACTGACTCACCGTCAGCAAATTTCCCATTGCGCGCGTATGAGGATGACTTTCGTGCCCACCACATGCAAATCTCCAGCCCAGGACAAGGATGGCGGCGTTGCCACACCACTAGCACGGAAATTTCCTCTCCGATAACAGTCCTTAGGAGCAAAGTGCGAGTTTTACTTGTTGCTCTCGGGCCGACTGGACTGTATAATAGTCCACCGGTTCCCGATATCAGTTTCAAAAATTGGATTATCGATCTCAAGAAGAGAACATGTCATAGCAGCAACACGTGAAGTCACAAGTCACATGGGAAGAACGCACGCGGGCGTACCTCTCAGTGACGAGGTGACGGGGACGTACTGAACAAGACGTCGTTGCGGAGACCTCCCGAGCGTTAGAATTTAACAGATTATTTGGGGGATATGGTTCACTTTTTCGGCAAACGCCGATCGTTGTCGGGTAGGGTGATTCCTTCTAAAACATACTGCGTAGAATTTACTGCCATTACCTGAAGGGAGTTTTAATTAAATAGAAAAAGCTGATTTTGTGGGAGACGCGCTGACTGAACGCCATCTAGCGGCAGTCAATCGCGGGCTTCGCGTCGGGGTGGCCGAGGTTTAAGAAAGGAGGTGGTGTCAGTGTAGTAGTAGTCCGAACCCACGTTTCCTTCCACGACGCTCTGGCAGTCACGAAATTGTGGGAAATTTGCAGCCGCCGCAAGGAGATTTGCAGGCAGTGGGATGCGCAAGTTCACTTTTCTGCCCACGGCCACGGGATTCCCTCGTCGGGTTGGGGAAATTTGCAAACGGTGGGTGCCGAACGGACCCTTTCTAGCACACGTCGGGAAATTTGCAGTCAATGAAGTCAGTAAATTCACTTGCGTGGGCAGGAAAGGATCCTTTCACAGCGCAAGTGGCATGCAAAGGCTACTTTCCATTCCAGTAGGTAAATTCCCAACCCATGTACTGCAAATCCCGAACCTTTGTACATGAAATTTCCCCACCCAGTAGCTAGTAAAATTACTAATATTTTTTACAGTGAATTCTTAATGCATCTCATGCATCACCCAGCTCTTCCGTAAACCTACAAAATGTCTTCATTGGAATAAATGGTGGCCATTATGAAAGACCTTATTTGCCCGATAATATCATGGCCTCACCTGAAAGCGATACAAAGGTCCATGCTGTGGAGCCAGGTACTGTATGACAATTTTGGATGAAATAGTGTTTCATCTTTACAGAGCAACATCTGAGAGTGATACAACTTTTTCTCTATCTATTTTAAACAGATGAGACTTACGATGCCTGTGATGGAGATCATACTCCAGGTAAAAAGGGTAACACTTTTTGAAGACAAAGGGCATTTCTTTAGTATCACACTACTGTGCTAATAAACTTTACACTGTCTTGCATTCTTGCAGGTATTCAATGGTCACAACCTATCGACTTTCCACCCATTGAGCAAGGTCACAGTTTCAAGATTGGCAAGAGATCAATTTCTTCTGAAGACTTTGGCTCACTAAGACATAGACAAGACTTAAATGACATTATTATCGACCTTGTCTACAAAATTATTGAAGCCGAGAAGTTCGAACCGTTGGCCCAAATATTCAGCCTCAGTTGTTTGGAGCTAGAGGCAATTGATGTCTTCGGATTTACCGGTGTACTCGAGAAGATCTCTGCTTCACGGGCAGTATTCAATAATTTGTGGATAGTACCTACTCATGCAAATCGGGATCATTAGATACTCTTCGTTGTACTGGTTGGCAAACAGACAATAATTGTATTAGATCCACTTCACAAAACACACTCAATTTGTGTGACCACTCACCTTCAGGTAAGATTTCTTTTATTTTGTTGTACTGCCTCATAAACTTGATTTTCATTTCTTTTTTTAAAAAACATCCTTACCAGATATTAATGTACATGTTTCAAAACTCTTATTTGAGTACCGTAAGTGAACGGTTCCAGAGTTCACTAAATTGGGAAGAGTGACAAATCATTGCACCAGAAGATGCCTCAGTGCAAAAGAATGGATTCGACTGTGGGCTGATTGTTTGCCTATGGATGTATTCCATTTAAAAAAATGAATCAGTACCCACCCATCTCAACCAATTTGAACTCGGAAAACCTGAGGAACCATATTGCATGGTACTTGTACAGAAAGTGTGCACTCCAGGCAAAGCCATCATCGTAAGTCAAAATCTTCTCAGTAAAAGAGCTGTAATTTGTAGGTATTCTGACATTCTGACCTAATTAACATTTACAGAACAAACATTGCCGTTCAAGAAACAAAAGGATAGGGAAAATTCCAAAACGCGAGTTCAACCAGGCTACAAAAGAGGGGTGAAGCAAGTTAGAATATTAGTATGAGAACTACCAAGAGATCTCAGTTTGTCAACATACTTTTACAAAGTGGGGATACCTTTCAGATATCTTGAAACGGAAATATTTAATCTGGTGTTGTAAATATTCAAATGGTGTGATAAAGGCTGGTGAATAAGTTCAGAGGTATGATGTAACTGACAATGTGCACAGTTCTGGGTCCGAAACAGAAGTGAAGTTTATTTTCGGCTGGCCCGGCAGGGCACGGGCGGCTCGGCTCGTCACATGGCTGCCTGTTACTCGTGGTACGCCGCTCTACTCGCCAAGTTACTGATGTAGTTTCGCTAGACGCCGTGAGAGTGCAGCAGCGGACAGCACTGCCCCGACTCACTGCCTGCCCCGGCTGGGCGCAGCAGCTCGACTCGAATAGACTGCCGGTTACGGCCATAGTTCCGCAAAACGCCGCGGGAGCGCAGCAGCACACGGCACCTGGCCGCGTGCATGTCGGCAGCCTCCACCACGACGGTGTTCTCCAAGACGCGGGTACCAGTGTGCCTGTGTGTGTGCGGGCACGCGGGTGTGTGAGTGTGTGTGCGTGTGTGTGCCTGTATGAGCGTGCGCGCGCGTGTGTGTGCATGAGTCAGCAGGACGGCGGCGGTCCTGGTTCTCCAGGCCCAGGGCCTCCAGCCTGCGCAGCCCTGCAGCGCAGCAGCGTCTCCAAGATCTCGATTACCACCAGGTCCACGGCCAGCCTAGGCATCCCCCGCAGCACCGCCGCGATAGCGTCGGGGTGACGGCGATCACACCGCCAGCACTTCCAGCCTCCGCAGCGCCACGGTGCCGCATCAACCCCAAGGCCACCAGGTCCAGGCCCAGCACACCTGCACCCATTAGAGCGGCGGTGTGGCCACACTTGAGGGTGCAGTGCCAGGCTGACAGCCTGAATGAGCATCAGTTGGTAAAACATCAATGACTTGGATTATGATTACTTTGTATGGCACAAACTGGCTTATCTTCTACCCCGTGAAAGAATCGTCAAATGTTTGCTTTTAAAATCTCAACTAAGAACTAAAGTAAAGTCATATCACTCATCTATTTTTACAACTAAGTAGTGAATGTTATTAATTAAAATAAGCTTTGTTTAAACATCACAACGTGTGTTGGATAAAATAAAATGTGTTGTATTTAAAATGAGAACTTCAAATTTCCAAAGAATCGTCATTTGTTCACCTTGTACATCTTGAGTCAGAACTAAAGTAATTTCACTCATATTTTTGGAAACTAAGTAGAGGGTGTTGTTATTTCTAACTAGCTATATGTACGCCAGACCACGTCTCGCGTAACAGGCTTCGCGATATCTCACGAAACACTATTACACTGCGACGCGCCTGGCGCACCTATAGCTAGGCCTGCGGCGCTGACACCCAAGACGGGGTAATAGGAGTGTATATACAAGGTAGATGTACGCCAGACCACGTCTCGCGTAACAGGCTTCGCGATATCTCACAAAACACTGTTACTCTGCGACGCGCCTGGCATACATCTACCTTGGCCTGCGGCGCTGACACCCGAGTCGGGTAGAGCAAAAATGTACTCAAAAATTCGGGCCTCCGGCCCGCCAACCCCGTCACTTAGTCTAAGCATGCATGGTTGTACATTTTTTCGCTTATTTTCGTCACAAATACCCTCTAGCGTCTAAATGGTTGGAGCTAGAGCAAAACAGACAAAATTTTCGCCCAAAGGGCTCTACTTTGATGAGTTACCCCCCAGGAAACCAGAAAAAAAATATTTTTACTAGCTATATGTACGCCAGACCACGTCTCGCGTAACAGGCTTCGCGATATATCACGAAACACTGTTACGCTGCGACGCGCCTGGCGCACATATAGCTAGGCCTGCGGCGCTGACACCCCAGACGAGTTAAATTTTACGATTTAATAGACCATTTTGTCGTTTTCACCTTATTTTCGCCAAGAAATGCTCCCTAGCACCCAAACGGTGCGAAGTAGAGCAAAACGGACAAAATTTTCGCCCGATGGGTTCTACTTTCACGAGTTACCCCTTGGAAGCCCATTAAAAAATATTTGAAAAAAAAAATATTTTGCAACCTGTGGTTTTTGATTTTTTTAAAAGCCAAATTTTGAGCTAGAATGCT
>NW_026267332.1:59462-60159 GCF_000697945.3 Frankliniella occidentalis | reverse complement strand
ATTTTTAAGCCACTTTCGTGCGTAAAACTCCCTCTAGCGCGTAAACTGTGAAAGATAGAGCCAAACGGACAAAATTTTCTCCCATAGGCCTCTACTTTCACGAGTTACCCCTTACAGAACCATCAAATGTTTTCTAAAATTTATATATTTATTTTTGGGCCACTTTCGTGATAGAAACTCGCTTTAGCGCCTAAACGGTGAGAGATAGAGCCAAACGGACGAAATTTTCGCCCACAGGGCTCTACTTTCACGAGTTACCCCTTAGAAGACCATAAAAAAAATATTTTTTTGCCACTTCTTGGACCAACCCCTATTTCTTTGTTACCCCCTCAGACACGCTCAGGAGCGGTTGCCAGGATTTGCACCAACCGTTTCGTTGACCAGAAGTGAGAACTATAATACCCTGAAAATTTCAAACCTCTAGCTCACGTCCTTCTTGGGAAACGGACAGACAGACAGACAGACAGACAGACAGACAGACAAACAGACAAACAAACAGACAGACAAACAAACAGAATGAAACTTTTCGGGTCAGTGGAGTAATGGGCTTCGCTAATCGCTCAGCCAATGAGAAGACCATCAAATGTTTTCTAAAATTAATTCATTATTTTTAAGCCACTTTCGTGCGTAAAACTCCCTCTAGCGCGTAAACTGTGAAAGATAGAGCCAAACGGACAAAATTTTCTCCCATAGGCCT
>NW_026267332.1:58658-59179 GCF_000697945.3 Frankliniella occidentalis | reverse complement strand
AAACGACCCTGAAAATCCCAGGTCGCTCACTCAATTCGTTCTCGAGTTATCGTGCGGACAGACAGACAGACAGACAGACAAACAAACAGAATGAAACGTTTCCGGTCAGTGGAGTAATGGGCTTCGCTAATCGCTCAGCCAACAATTTTTCAAAATGAAGTCTTTTTATTAACGATTTAATCGACCATTTGATCATTTTCACCTCATTTTTGCCAAGAAATCCCTCCTAGCACCTAAACGGTAAAAGATAGAGGCAAACGGACGAAATTTTCGTCGAATAGATTCTACTTTGACGAGTTACCCCTTAGGAACCCATAAAAAACATATTTGATAAAAATACATATTGCGACCTGTAGTTAACGATTTTTGGCTGAGCGATAGCGAAGCCTATTACTCCAGTGACGATCAAAAAGTTTCGCGTCTGTCTGTGTGTCTGTGTGTCTGTCTGTGCGCACGATAACTCGAGAACGAATTGAGCTAGCGACCTGGGATTTTCAGGGTCGTTTTGTATCATAAAAAGA
>NW_026267332.1:51211-53233 GCF_000697945.3 Frankliniella occidentalis | reverse complement strand
CTTCGAACTTGACCTGTCTTTTCATGATACAAAACGACCCTGAAAATCCCAGGTCGCTCGTTCAATTCGTTCTCGAGTTATCGTGCGGACAGACACACACACAGACACACAGACAGACACACAGACAGACGGACAGACAGACAGAAAAAGTTTTTTCCGACCAGACGGAGAAATAGGCTTCGCTAATCGCTCAGCCAAAAATGGATAAAAAAACATTTTGCGACCTGTAGTTTTTGATTTTTTAAAAGGCCACTTTTTGAGCTAGAGTGCTCATCTTCGAGCTCGATCTGTCTTTTTATGATACAAAACGACCCTGAAAATCCCAGATCGCTCTCTCAATTCTTTCTCGAGTTATTGTGCGGACAGACAGACAGACAAACAGAATGTAACTTTTCCGGTTAGTGGAGTTATGGGCTTTGCTAATCGCTCAGCCAAAAATATTTGATAAAAATACATATTGCGACCTGTAGTTTACGATTTTTTTAAAAGCCAATTTTTGAGCTATAATGCTCATCTTCGAACTCGATCTGTCTTTTTATGATACAAAACGACCCTGAAAATCCCAGGTCGCTATCTCCATTCTTTCTCGAGTAATCGTGCGAACAGTCAAACAAACAGAATGAAACTTTTCCGGTCAGTGGAGTTATGGGCTTCGCTAATCGCTCAGCCAATTATTTGCTACTTATCTTTTTAGATGCTTATTATACGTTTTCAATATTTTAAAGTTTGTCGTATTATTGATATTAACAAATTTTCGTAACATCTTGTAATTTACCACATTAAGAGGGCGCGCTCACGCAATGCATTTCGTTGGTCTTACTGTTACTGTAGCGGTGTTACTGCAACAGGGGACACGCATCGTACTGGTGAAACGAACGGAGGCGCCGTGCTGGGTAGGCAACACGCAACCACGCAGAGACACGTAGCGTACGGGTGTACGGAACGGAGGCGCCGTGCTGGGTAGGCAACAGTCAACAAAGTTGCGGAGTTGGCAACTTGGTTTGGCGGAAGAGCAGGCCCAGCTTGTTTCTTTTCTGGTGGTCTTTTATCATGAGCCATGTGTATAATTTCCATAACAGCCTCTCCTCTTTTGGAGAGGAATTGAGTTTCCTCTTCCATTTCAATCAGGGATTGCTTTGGGATCAATGTCCCGAGACCAACATACACCTAATGGAAGCAAGACAAACACAATAAGAGCCTAGGAAATCAAGGCTATGACAAATGCAAATTACTTGTTTTAAGTGACATGCAATTAAGTGGGAGTATACCATGTCACTGGGAACATCCATCTGCATAAATTCTTCCTCAAACACAACAGCATTTTGCATATTTTCTAGAGCACTATTGGAATACCGAATGCTGTTGCCTGCATTCCCTATTGATTCTGAAGGAAAATAATGATAAAAAGTTTCTTTTAAGAAAGCACAGATTTGATGCAAACCTATGTTTTACAAAATCTAAACAAGCTTGACTAAAGACAAAAGAAAATGAGAATACAGCGATGGAAATTACAATAAGTACCAGTTATTAGTTTGGTAGAGTCAGCAAGCTGCTTCAAATTGGGCAATGTCTGATTTTCTGCCTCTAGTTTAGCAACTCTATCTCTCAGCTCTCTGGTTATCTGCTCCTCATCAGTGCAACCCTATAAAAATTATCACAAAGTTAAAAAGGAGTTATGAATTGATCAGTTCTTTGTTGTCTTTGAAACTACCAATCTTTAAGTTGTGATTGGGACCGAAAGTTCGTTAAGAGATAGACAGAACCCCTTCAGAATTAACTGGATTTATAAATGTCCCTATTTAGAGAAACTTGAAAGATCTATAGGACTTGATTTACTACTTCAATACAATTGATTCATAAAACTCCCGTATTCTTAACAAGCAGGCCCGCCCTTCCGCCAAACGGAGTTGCCAGCTCCGTTCGGCAGGGGCCGGGCCTGCTTGGCCTGCCGGCGGCGATGGTCGGGCCTTCGGCCCGACCATTTCAGTCTCGTGATTTACTGAAGTGCATCATCAAATAAAT
>NW_026267332.1:49569-51161 GCF_000697945.3 Frankliniella occidentalis | reverse complement strand
GTCTCGCGTAACAGGCTTCGCGATATCTCACGAAACACTGTTACGCTGCGACGCGCCTGGCGCACATACAGCTAGGCCTGCGGCGCTGACACCCGAGACGGGGTAATAGGAGTGTATATACAATTTTTCAAAATGAAGTCTTTTTATTAACGATTTAATCGACCATTTGATCATTTTCACCTCATTTTTGCCAAGAAATCCCTCCTAGCACCCAAACGGTAAAAGATAGAGGCAAACGGACGAAATTTTCGTCCAATAGATTCTACTTTGACGAGTTACCCCTTAGGGACCCATAAAAAAAATATTTGATAAAAATACACATTGCGACCTGTAAATAACGATTTTTATAAAAGTCAATTTTTAAGCGAGAATGCTCATCTTCGAACTCGATCTGTCTTTTTGGCTGAGCGATTAGCGAAGCCCATTACTCCACTGACCGGAAAAGTTTCATTCTGTTTGTCTGTCTGTCTGTCCGCACGATAACTCGAGAATGAATTGAGAGAGAGATCTGGGAATTTCAGGGTCGTTTTGTATCATAAAAAGACAGACCGAGTTCGAAGATGAGCATTCTAGCTCAAAAATTGACTTTTTAATAAATCGAAAACAAAATATTTGTTTTTTCCAACTATTTTTTTATGGGCTTCTATGAGGTAACTTGTGAAAGTAGAACCCTCTGGGCGAAAATTTCGTCCGTTTTGCTCTATCTTGAACCGTTTTTGCGCTAGGGGTCATTTCTGGGCAGAAACAACGTGAAAAAGACAAAATGGTCTATTAAATCGTAAAAAAGGCTTCATGTCACAGAATTGTAAGGGCCCATTTACGATCGTTCGCGGAATCTTAAATTAAATTGACCAACGCGTGGTGGCTTATGGGAGTATCTACGATGCCAGCCCCTTAAATGAAATTCATTTCTTGTCGAAATACGGCTCGCGCTTAAATGAAATGAAGACCGTCGTGATGGTCTTCATTTCATTTAAGCTAGTCCTTAGCTTAAATGAAATTCGGATTCTGGGCGCGAAGTTTCGAAACAGCCAATCAGAGGCCAAGACGAGACTAAACAAAGATGGCGTCGACGACAAGTGACATACGATTCTGTCATGGCGGGGACTAAAATTTAATTTAAGCTAAGAACCATCGTAAATGGGGGGTCCCATTTAACCCCAAAAATTAATAAATTTCTGCAGAAAATGCGATTTTATTTAAGACACCCCGGACGATCGTAAATGGGCCCTAAAGGGATTAATACTTAAACCACACATTAAGGGTCGAACCACACCCTCTTTTGGGCCCCTAGGGTCCCTAGATTAACTAGTATCACTGAAACGTCGATTTTTAAATAACAATCTGTCAAAAATTCGAACTTATAATGCAAACCGTTACCGAACAGCAGAAGATTTATATCCCTAATTTTAGAGTAAAACGGCCCCTACAAATGGTTTCAGTATGTCAAATTTTGGGCCCGGAAGGCCCTGTTCTCCTATACCGTCCCATTTGCTCCTCTCGGGTGTCAGCGCCGCAGGCCTAGCTATATGTGCGCCAGGCGCGTCGCAGCGTAACAGTGTTTCGTGAGATATCGCGAAGCCTGTTACGCG
>NW_026267332.1:47380-48779 GCF_000697945.3 Frankliniella occidentalis | reverse complement strand
CAAAAATGAGGTGAAAATGATCAAATGGTCGATTAAATCGTCAAAAAGACTTCATTTCGAAAAATTGTATATACACTCCTATTACCCCGTCTTGGGTGTCAGCGCCGCAGGCCTAGCTATATGTGCGCCAGGCGCGTCACAGCGTAACAGTGTTTCGTGAGATAGCGCGAAGCGTGTTACGCGAGACGTGGTCTGGCGTACATATAGCTAGTGATACAAAACGACCTTAAAAATCCCAGGTCGCTATCTCAATTCTTTCTCGAGTTATCATGCGGACAGACAGACAAACAAACAGACAAACAGAATGAAACTTTTCTGGTCAGTGGATATATAGGCTTCGCTAATCGCTCAGCCAATGAGTTTCGTTTTAACATTCCATTAGCATCACGAAGTGTGTTGGATAAAATAACATTCACTTCAGGAGATCTTATCTCCAACTTTCCCCGTCAAAGAATCATTCGACAGTTGAATATTTGTACTTAGGTCGGTTGCGTAAAAGAATCGTGCTAGCTAATAGTACTCGCTATATGTACGCAAGACCACGTCTCGCGTAGCAGGCTTCGCGATATCTCACGAAACACTGTTACGCTGCGACGCGCCTGGCGCACATATAGCTAGGCCTGCGGCGCTGACACCCGAGACGGGGTAATAGGAGTGTATATACAATTTTTCGAAATGAAGTCTTTTTGGCTGAGCGATTAGCGAAGCCCATTACTCCACTGATCCGAAAAGTTTCATTCTGTTTGTGCGTTTGTTTGTGTGTTTGTTTGTTTGTTTGGCTGTCTGTCTGTCCGCACGATAACTAGAGAATAAATTGAGATAGCAATCTGGGAATTTTAGGGTCGTTTTGTATCAGAAAAAGACAGATTGAGTTCGAAGATGGGCATTCTAGCTCAAAAATTGACTTTAAAAAAAAATCAAAAACCACAGGTGGCAAAATGTATTTTTTTAAATTTTTTTTATGGGTTCCTAAGGGGTAACTCGTCAAAGTAGTACCTATTGGGCGAAAATTTCGTCCGTTTGCCTCTAACTTGTATTGATTTAATCGACCATTTGATCATTTTCGGCTCATTTCTGTCAAGAAATACCCCCTAGCACCTAAACTGTACAAGATAGAGCCAAACGGGCGAAATTTTTGCCTGGAGGGCTCTACTTTGACAAGTTACCCCCTAGGAACCCATAAAAAACAAGCTAGGCCCGCTCTTCCGTCAAACCACGTTGCCAGCTCCGCTTCGCTCCACCGGTAACTCGGTTCGGCAGGGAGCGGGCCCAGCTTGGCCTGCCGGCGGCGTTTGGGACGGGCCTTCGGCCCGTCGCTTCTGAATTTGCATGGTGTAATACATCTTCTATCCGAAAACGGGCCTTCGGCCCGTTGGAGTGGCGGCTCGCTTTGGACCAT
>NW_026267332.1:33358-42263 GCF_000697945.3 Frankliniella occidentalis | reverse complement strand
CCATTGTTTTCAATATATCCACCTCTAGGGCCGAAACAGTAAAAGATACGGCTAATGCGAGGGTAGTTTCTGATTTAGAATGTATTGTTTTGGGGGGGTACTTCCTCTGACATTTTACAATTGGACGCCTCCTTGTCCGTCTTTATGTGCAACGTGGTCATTTTCGCCATACTTTCGTCGAAAAAAGCACTCTACCGCCCAAACGGTTCAAGATAGAGTCAAACGGACAAAATTTTTACTTTTGGACCAACCCCTATTTCTTTGTTACCCCCTTTCACCCCGTCAGGGGTGGTTGCTAGGATTTGCACCAAGCGTTTCGTTGTCCAGGAGTGGCCTCTAAGATACCCTGAAATTTGCAGACCTCTAGCTCATCTCCTTCCTCTTACACGGACGACGGACAGACAGACGGACGGACGGACGGACGGACGGACACGAGGGCGGTTGCATAAGCCCGCTTTAATGCTTTTTTAAAAGCAGAAGGGCGGGCTAAAAAATTGAAGTCTATTTTTCCAAGATTAGAAGCAGGGCCCCAAAAGAATCAATTCCCATAGAGCACCAGAAAATTACTCCAGAAAATCATCTTCACTAAAAGAAAACACTACTTACTGTATGTGTTTCCATGCTCCAATACCCTGAAAAAAACGAAAAGTTGACAAATGAGTTTGAAGTCACAGATGCTACCAAATCCAATATAGGCAGAAAATGGTTGAGAAGTTGCAGAAAGGTGAAAGCAAATTTAATTAATATCACTAACTGTCTGTGTTGCTTTGTTGCAATACTTCAGAGGACTAGTTGAAGAATGAGATATGTTTTGTGTCAAGGGAGATTTTTTTGCAGTAGTTTCTATCTGGCAACTCTTAATAGGGCTATTAGCAAGAGTTACTATGGGGTTGTCGTGGGAGTACTCGCAACAGAAGACTTCTTTCTCTGATGTTTTTGATTGGTAGTTGGGTTTTTCATGGGAGATCCCTGCGAACAAGTAATCGAAAGCAAGATGGTTAGTTAACTTTATTGAAAGTATACTGTTGTATGACTGTTGCGACTCGTTTTAGAGGATAGCAAATGACTTCCTTCCTCTGAGTCAGGACACGACCTCTTAAGAGGAGACTTAAACTTACTATCTGGTTTGGTGTGGTTAAGTTCTTAGCAGGGGACTTCAAAATTCCACCTTGCTTAGATCTACCAGTATTTTTGAACAAGCTTTTGACAAAGGTTGCTGCTCCACGACTAATACCAGCATTCTTCTGAAAATTAGACAACAGCCAGTCACTTTTAGTGTTTGCATGAGCCAGGATAATTTCATGTACAAATGTAAGGCTAATTACGATTTACTACTAATGACTGACTGTCCAACCAATTGGTGGAGACAACATTGTAAACAAAAGTTTCAGTATCTGCATTTTCTACCTGGAACGTGATACAGATTGACTGAAATATACAACGAAAGTGCTAATAAAAATCGTAGGTTATGGTCGAGCCGATGAAGGGGTCACGTAATTTTTGTCAAGTAAATCAAACAGACCTAGATGTTACACATTTTGGGAAAAATTTATAAACTATCTCCATCAAACAATACTTACAGGCTTGACATTGTGTTTGTTAGTTACTTTCGGAATTATTGTTTAATTGGATGATTACACCGGCATTTCCTTCCTCGACATCAAGAACAATTCGAAACGTTCGCGAGCGCAACACGGAACATTCAGGGGAAGTGGAATAGCTTGACCAGAACGTGATGCAACGGATGTTTCGTCGTGGTGCGGAATTCAAACACACACTATCTGGCTTACGATCTTTATTTACAATAGACAGCCAGAGAGGTTATTGGGAACTGCTAGGACAGTATTCTGTACTTCCTCCCTTACTTGTACCAACAGATACTCATTTACCAAGTCCACCTAATTGTTAAGATGACAAGTAGTTCTTACCTTAACAGTCTGGGTGTAAATATGGAATAGATCATCTACTCCTCCAATTGCTTTAAAAGAGCAGTTTGTGAAATCATACCCTCTTCACGTAACTTCAGCAAAAACTCTGAAGACTGCCAATGTAGCAAATTGTAATCTTTCTCATCTGTAATCAAAAAGTGTTTATTCAAACACTAAAGGAGCATCCTACAGGGCCAGGCACCACTGCCTAATCCGATATTTTTTGCCGTCGGCACGGTACCCTGGACACTAACGGCTGAAAATGAGAAGGGGATGCTCGACCAAGAGTCCTGACCCTCCCTTCACAGGGCAGGATCCGACCCTCTTCGAACGGGACGGTCAGCACCGTTAGTAGGCAGACAGGGGCAGTGACCAGTTGGTAAGTGAAAAATGCACCCCCCCCCCCCCGGCAAGTGCAACCCAGCAGCGGTAAGAAAGCCAAGGCCGAAAGCGCAAGCAAGCAGGCAAATAAGGATACAGCAAGGATACAAGAAGGCTGATTTATTCAAGCTCAAGGTCGGGCAGGGCAACAGATTCCAGGTCAAGGTCCTCGTCGGAATCAAGGCCGTCATCTTCTGAGGACACGTCGCCCTCCAGGGCGGCAGAGACGTGCGCCGCGAGGCCAAAACTTTGGTGAGAGCTGCCGCTTCCCAGCCCGCGTCCAGCGGGCCCATCCGAGCCTTGTCCTCCTCAAGTGATGTATTGAAATCGTGGCACGGCGTGCCTGGCTTCAGTCCGAGCCGGAACCGGGGCACCCTACGGAGGGGGTGGTCGGGCGGGCGGCGCATGATGTACCCTCAGTAGCGCACCCTGCAGCCGCGGATGGCCCTCGTGACCGAGCCCTTGCGCCGCGGGACGCCCTGGAGACCCGCCGGCCGGCGGGTTCGCGGCGCGCCAGCGGCATGAGGCTGAGAGCCATGACGTCAGCCTGTCTTCTTAGGGTTGCTCTGGTGGCCTTGGTGGTGGCAACAGTGGCGTGCGCGTAGCTGAGTGATGGTAGAATCGCGCTGGTCCATATCCTCGCGACTACCCTGGGAGGAAGCGGGTGGCGGTACAGGAGAGGCTGGAGCGCGGCCACTGTGCGGCGCGTAGTTGTGATGCGCTGGTAGGCAGTGCTGCGCCTGGCCAGGCCTGCCGTGACGAGCGCCCCAAGATACAGCAGCTGCGCCACCTGATGTGAGGGATGACCTGGCCTGCGATGCGGGCATGGCGCGGGAGGGGCAAGAAATCCTGTGGGTAAGGAGTGCGGATTAGGTACTCACACTGGTGGAAATTCAACACGAGCCCAATCTCCTGCGCCGCCGCCACAAAGCTCGCCAGGAAGTCATGGAGGTCCTGGAGATCCACCGCCGCCACCAGCAGATCGTCGGCGTAGGCCAGCAGCAGGGGCGTGAAGTCCACCGACGCCACGTCGATGCTGAACCGGGGGTAGCGCTGCACCGCTAACTTGATGGCCCAGTGGAGCGCCATGGTGAATAGGAAGGTTGCCAGCGAGCATCCTTGCTTCACCCCCTGGCCGGTGCTCACCACGCTGGTGCGGGCTGCGAACCACCTGATGGAAGTGCAGTCCGTCAGCGCCAGCGCGGTGACGCGGTTGAGGTGGAAGGGGGTGGCCCCCTCCGCCAGCAGCACCGCCGCCAAGGCCCGCCTGTTGGTGGAGGGGAAGGCCGACTTTATGTCCAGCCCCAGGATGTGGACGGTGTCGCCGGCCCTCCAGCGCGTGTCGAGCGCTTTCCTGAGCAGCATCACATGGTCGTATGTCCCCCTCTGCAGCTGGAGCCCAGCCTGATACCAAGGCATGGGCGGGAGAGCCGCAGAGAGAAGCGCCAGCAGGTGCTTGGCCAGCAGCTTGTAGATCACATTCCCCAAGGTGAGAGTGCGGTACTCCTCGACCGTGCGCGGCCGCGTCACCTTGGGGATGGGCTGCTGGACTGATGTGACCCACTCAGGAGGGAACTCCCCGGCCTCCCAGGCAGGGCCGACCACCACCGCGAGCAGGCGGAGCAGGCGCGTACTTGAACAGCTCACCAGGAAGGCCGTCCGGCCCCGGCGCCGTGTTGTTGGAGAGGGTGCCGGCATAGTGGGCAAGCTGCTCCGCCGTCGGGGCCGGCGCGGACGGGTCGACCGCCTCCTCCAACCTGGGGACAGGGTCGCCGTGCTGGAGGCCCTCCGCCCACCGCTCCCAGTCCTGGATGGTGGGGCCGCCAGCGCTGCCTGCAGTGGGAGTCCGGCGGGAGATCCGGAGGTGTCGGAAGAGCACGTGCATGCGGGTCGCCGGCCTGGTCCCGGTGACAGATGCAAAGAACCTGCTCTGCTGCTCGAGCTGGTGTTGATCCCGAGCTGCGCGCTGTGCAGCGCGCCGCCCGCAGTCGATCAGCAGCGTAGGGCGCCCGGACCGACCTGTGGAAGGCCGTCAGCGCCGCCGACGTGGCGTTGGCCGGGCCGCCGCCTGACGCGGCGGAGTCTGCGGGTCCGGTGGAGCTGCGAGCACCCCGTCCGCGGCGGTCCGCAGGTCTATTACATTCACCACCAGGGATGGCGCTCTCCCTGCGCTCGCGCGTCTAGACGGGGCTCCTTCCCCCCTTGCTCTGCCGTTTTCAGCGTTGCCAGATTTCCTGTTCCCCCACTACACCACAGACACCAGCCCCACCATTCTCTCTCCGCCCTGGCCGCATGGCCAGACCAAACCCGCAGCCAAACAGCCGACTCGCTCGTGACAGGTGACAGTTGACAGTCGAGAGTTTCATTCGGTCGGTGGTCGGCGCTTTGGTTGTTTCACTTTCACTCTTCGACGAGACGACAATGGGTGAGTTACTTTCGCTCTCGTTTGCCTCAATAATTGCATCATTCGGAACTGCGGACATTTTCGCCAGGTCATTTCACCTTACCCATTCAACACTCGTTGCCTTTTTCAATGCCTTTCATTCTTTCGTACCGGATTCCTATGACAGTCCACGTGAGTTGAATGGGTTAGGTGCAACGACCTTGCTCGAGAAAATTTCTGCAGTCTGCTTGGCAGCGATTGACTGTGTGGAATGCTGTCATTTCTCGTCTTTACTCAGTTTTTCCGTTGTTCCGTTTCCTATCCCAGCGGATCCAACTGATACCCAATGGTCGCGGCTCATGGATGCGGTGTGGCCCGATCCGGAGCTCCGGGGGGAGCCGCAGGGACCGGGGGGTCACGGTCGGGTACTGGCTAAATGGGATGCCATCGCCACAATGTTAAATGGCCTAGGAGGGGCGTTCAAAAGTGGAGAGAAATGGAAGGAGGTATGGCATGACTCACTTGTACTTGCCCAAGGGGGAATTTGAGCCGTGCCTGTCACCATGACATCAAATAGTTCCCCATTTTGACAACTTTTTGCACCGATCCTGATGTCATTGTAACTCAATATGACGTCATAAGTCCAATATTGGTCACAATGATGACAGGATCAGTTCAAAAAGTTGTCAAAATGGGGGACAATTTGATGTCATGGTGAGAGGCACGGCTCAAATTCCTCCTTGGGTGTAATTTCTTTTCAGCAGATGATACCTTACACTTGGCTTACCATAACTATCTTATCATACAGGCATTCAACAACCTGAAAAGCAGGGCGAAGCGGCAATATAATGAAAGGGCGCGCTACCTTAGAGGGACTGGTGGTGGCACCACACCTGCTGCCGAACTGGGCATGAGCCCTATTTACCAACGTGCACTTTCGTTTGTGCCCAAAGAGCAGTTATTGGGACACAATGTGCCAGAACCACTGCAGGTAACTGTTTAGAATTATGCTCAACTTGTGAAGGTTGAAAGGCACCTTGCCAGTTGTTGTGGGTATTCTGATTGACTGAAACCAACTTGATGCTGGCTTCAGTTCTGTTCTATCCAATCAGATTACCCAGAATAAATGACGAAGTGCCTTCAGCCTTTACTGCCCTCACCAAACTAACAAGAGAAGGTTTTCCGGTGATACACTCAGATTTCAATGGCGCTTCAAAGTGTTGTTGTTTTTAGCCCGCCCTTCTGCTTTTAAAAAAGCATTAAAGCGGGCTTATGCAACCGCTCTCGTGTCTGTCTGTCTGTCTGTCTGTCCGTCGTCCGTGTAAGAGGAAGGAGATGAGCTTGAGGTCTACAAATTTCAGGGTATCTTAGGGGTCACTCCTGGACAACGAAACGCCTGGTGCAAATCCTGGCAACCACCCCTAGGGGGGTGAAAGGGGGTAACAAAGAAATAGGGGTTGGTCCAAAGAGTAGGAAAAAAATATTTTTTTATGGTCCTCTACGGGGTAACTCGTGTAAGTAGAGCCCTGTGGGCGAAAATTTTGTCCGTTTGACTCTATCTTGCACCGTTTGGGCGCTAGACTGCTTTTTTCGACGAAAATACAGCGAAAATGACCACGTTGCACAGAAAGACGTACAAGGAGGCGTCCAATCGTAATATGTCAGAGGGAGTACCCCCCCAAAACAACACATTCTGAATCAGAAACTCACCTCGGATTTGCCGTATCTTTCACTGTTTTGGCCTTAGAGGTGGATATCTTGAAAACAATGGCAAAAAGTCAAGTTTTAAGACTGTTTGACAAACAATATACAATCTAGAAACTGCGTGGGTTAATTTTTTGTAAGCAAAGCAGAAGGGTGGGGTGTAGTCACGGTGTTGCCCCGTTACAGTCTTTTGTCATGTCCAAGGAGCAAATTTCTAGGGCCGCAGGCCCCCCACAGGATGCTTCATTTTTACTCAAATATGCAAAGTAATTTACCGGTCACATTATTTATTTGATGATGCACTTCAGTAAATCACGAGACTGAAATGGTCGGGCCGAAGGCCCGACCATCGCCGCCGGCAGGCCAAGCAGGCCCGGCCCCTGCCGAACGGAGTTGCCGGCGCAGCGAAGTGGAGCTGGCAACTCCGTTTGGCGGAAGGGCGGGCCTGCTTGTTCTAGTTAGGTTTTGCATTGGTTTTAGCTGCCCGTAGGGAGTTTGAAGGTCGTTTTACGCGAATTTAATCGAAAATTCGCCAAACTGAATTTAATCGAAAATTCGCCAAACTGTTTAGCCTGGTTATCAACTGTACATGCACGTATCTCAAGAACCGTTTGAGCTACAGCACTCAGATTTTGAGGGAAATCATAATTCAGCACGTTCTTTGATGCTAGAAAATTTGAATGAAATCGAGTAGGGTCGCAAAAACGGGTCCGGAGAGGGGGTTGCGACCCTAGGCCACTTTTGGTGAACCCCATTGATTTGGTTCAAATATTTTTCATGGAAAGTACTAATTGAAGGATAATTACCTGCAAAATCTGGACGCTGTAGCTCAAACGGTTTCGGAGATATGTGCATGCAAAGATGGCAAAAAACCGATGAATTTGGGAAATTTTTGATGAAATTCTTGTGAAGTGACCCCCAAACTCCCTACGGACAGCTAAAACCAGTGCCAATCCTAATTGGCTGAGCTTGCGAAGCCTTTGCTGTGATGTGGGGTGCAGAAAACTCTTTGGTCGTGTGTGTGTCTGTCTGTCTGTCTGTCTGTCTGTACTGGCCCACGTTTCTCAGACGGTAACTTCAATTGACTTCAAACTGCGCACGAAGCTTCAGTATAAGTGGAGACGTAATGAGTTTAGTTTAGAAGATTGATATTAGATGTTTAAAATAAACGATCGTTTAATTTGAATTCGTAGTTTGGTGGCGGTAGGTTGGTAGCACGGCGCTCGAGGGGAGGGGGAGCGCAAGTATGGCTCCTGCGCTCACCTGAAGACTTTGATACCTTCTCAGCAGTTATTAAAATGCCAAATAGTCAAACCGAGTGTTTAAGTTTTAGTTTTAGAGTTGCGGAACTTAGCCTGCGAAGTTTTGCGAGTGTCCAATGAGAAGGAACGAAAGTGATATTTGGAATGGTTTACGTGTTTACTTACGTAAGTTGGAGGGGGCGGGGGTAGTGGTTTGGGAAAAAAGTTCAAAGGTGACTGTTGCCTCGGGTTCATCTTGACAAAAGAAAACGAAAATGTTTTATGCCCAAAGATGATCGGAATCGAAATGGCAGAGTTATGTTGAAATGTTCAATAAAGTGATTAATCGCCTCTAGCGGCCGAACGGTGCGTCGGAGGTCAATTCTGACGGCAGTTTTCCCTCCTGAAGTGGGTCGTATCTCGCTGAGACGAACAAAACGCATCCCTCGAACGTTCAATTTGGACCAATTTGGCCTTGGCAATCCGCCCATCGTTATTTGAGGGCTAATAACTTCTCCATTTCGACTCTGATCGGCTCTGAGCATAAGACATTTCCTTTTTAATTTTACAAGAGGAATCTTTATCTGGGATGACATTTTTAATTTGAGAACTTTTTAAAAATCCAGATACTGCATTGGAAGACAAAATAATAGTTTTCATTCGTAGAATGACTAGAAGTCATTTCATTCTACTAAAAGACATCTTAAAGGTTTCTTAAACCTACAACTTATTTTTTTAACAGCAATGTACTTGCAAGGGACCGAACAATATTAGAGCCACAGTCGCAACTTAGTGTAGGATAAGCCGTTTAAAAGCAGAACAAGATATATGATTCTCTTAAGTTGAAAAAAGATTTTTCTAGAGCCAGATTATTCCTAATGATACTGAAATAAAATGGTGAGAGAATTTAAATTACATTCTAGGATAAGATATATTACAGAACTTTCAATTAATAAACTACAATGACTCGTTATCTTCAAAACGCCTCAGAGGGATCAGGTAAAAGTGAATCGAAATATGACTCTTTTGTTTTGACTAGATTTTTCTAGAGCCATATTATTTCTAATGATACTGAAATAAAATGGTGAGAGAATTTAAATTACATTCTAGGATAAGATATATTACAGAACTTTCAATGAATAAACTACAATGACTCGTTATCTTCAAAACGCCTCAGAGGGATCAGGTGAAAGTGAATCGAAGAATGAAAAGTTATATTATGAGTATGGGAGGTGTTTCAATACATTTAATGAGATTCAAATTAGTAT
>NW_026267332.1:31636-33308 GCF_000697945.3 Frankliniella occidentalis | reverse complement strand
ACGCCAAATCGGCGCAGCTCGGGGCGATGACGATCTGAGGTTCCCCACATGCCCTACACGTCATCCTGATGTTTTAGTAGTTCTGACCCAAACCTCCGCGTAGCTGCAGGGAGGACAAAAAAAAACTTATTGCGACCCACGGTGAGGGTCACGACGCACTGTAGGACAAAAAACGGTGACCCACGGTGTGGGTCACGACGCACTGAACGTGTTAAGAAATATTTTTTTCCATCCTTAGCGTCGGGTGCGCAGGTCGAGCGCTGCCCCGCTGCGAAGCTAGCGCGACGATCCTTCTTTTGTTCCGGGCAAATAACCTTTATATACCACCCCCTTCGGCGCCATCGTGTCACTCTCCCGCACTCCGTGCCCTCCGTCGCTGCTCATCCTCATCACCACTCTCACTCATCATCATGATCTTCTTCGTGTACTCGTACTTGGAGTGGATCCTTGTCCACGGGCCGGCGACCAACTTCACCATGGGCATGGTCCACTCCGAGTGCGAGCACCGCATTCCACCTCATGCATTATCAAGCGACGTCATCTCAGGGATCACATCAACCCCCAGCGGCGAGGTATGCACGGAGTGCGGCCAACCGCTCTACCACAAACTCACCGGTCCTGCATAATAAGTAAATAAGTGCCTCCATAGTGCTCCATAGTGTCTCCAGTCAAAACAAAAAAAAAGCATGAATTAATCATGCTTCAACTGTGATCTTTATGCTTCAACTGTGATCTTTGGTTGGGATGTTCCGATTGTTGTGTGAAATCTGTAATTTCTGTGGGGGTAGAGGGCTATGCCCAGGTGAGGACATATCTGTCCATTCGGTACTGCCCCTGGTTGGGTTCGAACAGCCAACCTGCAGGTTCGGAAGCCGCAACCTTAACCATTCGGCTGCCGTCTACCTGCGTGAGGAGCAGCGCCGGCTACTGGTGTGCTTCGTCCGCCTGTTCGGAGGACTTTCCACTGAAAATTCATACCGGTGACTCTGAATTTCAGATTCAGTGTGTAGTCTGAAAATATACTTTAAAATATTCGGACAAATTGCTCTGGAAACCTGATTCAGAGTAAAGAGTCTGGATTTTCTGTCCAAACTTAGAAAATTTTGAGTAATGGTCTGAAAACAAGTTTCAGAGTGCCGATTCTGAATAACATCTACTGAATTTTCAGATTTTTTTACAGTGTTGCCAACCACCAGCTAGCTCTAACTATAACACACACAGTGTGATTACATTACACATGTTACAGAGAATCATTTTGTTTAAAAGGTTATGTCACCTGTGGTGGTCTTGGACATCTTCCAGTTGGTCCTGCATCATTCTAGGCGCAATGCATATTTTATAGTTTTCTAATGGATGCAACATTTAAGCTTAAGTCAAGAGCAGAGCATTTTCAAATATTTTTTATGGGCTCCTAAGGGGTAACTCGTGAAAGTAGAGCCTTCGGCTTCGGGCGAAAATTTCGTCCGTTTTGCTCAATCTTGCACCGTTTCGGCGCTAGGGGGCAACTCTGGACAAAACTGTGGTGAAAATAACCAAATGGTCTATTAAACCGTAAAAAGGCTTTATATCAAAAAAATGTGTAGACGCTCCTATTCACTCGTCTAGGGTGTCAGCACCGCAGGCCTAGCTATATGTGCGCCAGGCGCGTCGCAGCGTAACAGTGTTTCGTGAG
>NW_026267332.1:30371-31586 GCF_000697945.3 Frankliniella occidentalis | reverse complement strand
AGTTAATATTCTTTTATATTATAATTTCACTTCACGCAGAGGCAAGTGAGGATATTGAATAGAATTTCTCTAGCTGATTGTGACAAGGGTTTGCCATACCCAGAGTTATACGATATTTGTTTGTCCTAATGTTTGTTACATTGTAAGTTGAATCTGCTAACAGCTGTAGAAGTCAAAAGTCATCACACCCCCACTTCTAATTACTGAGAACTAAAATTGGCATCGATGCCAAGTGCTCTGCTCAAGTGTTCTGTTGGAGGTAACCTTTCAACTGGTAAAGGGCGGGATTGCTTTGAAGTGCGAACAGCACTGGATGAAAGAGGAGTCAGAGCAATCTTAGGTGAATTTTACTCGAATTTATTTCTACATTGAATTGGCTGTATCCTCTCAAAGGTTCACTTTGTATTTACTGTTTGCTTTTCAAACTACAGCTGCCGTAGAGTATCGTTGCAGAAAGAAAGTGAAGCAAGGTCAAAGTAACTGGGCCTGTCCGTCAGATTCCACTTTGAGGACTAAGATGGGTGGTCGACTTTGTGAGTTGCGAGCTGATTCCAGGGCTAGAGCTGCTAGTGCCGCCCAGGCCTAATATGGTCAAAATATCTTCCAAATTTCTGAATGGAAATTTTTCTTGCATAATTTGCCCATTTGCTGTGACATGTTTTGTTTCAAAACTATTTTATAATGTAAATAGTATTGAAAAGTATTATCATGCTTCGTTTATTGTGTTTATATTGAATCGGTTTTTGTATAAAATATTTAAGAAATTATTAAAGGAAAATAAACACATTTCCTCTCTAAAATTTCTTTTTTCATTTTGTAAATAAAACCCATATGGCATATTCCCCCTATATGACACATGAATGGAGCATACATGGGAACTTAAGGAAATATATGGCACCTACCACACGGCCCATATATGGGACATAAATGAGACAGATCATGAAATATATGTGCCATACATGGCGTGGCGTTTATGGCCAATATATGGCCGTATATGGCAATATATGGGATATATATGCACAAGTTCTATATGGCAAATATATGTTTGAGCGCGTCCGGACATACACGGCGCCATATACGTGCCGTATACAATTTTTTTTTCACGGGTCTAAAACCAAACTTTCAAACTGGTAACATTAAAAAAAAACAAGAAAAAAAAACATTGTGGACTATGCCAATAACTTTAGCACATCGATTTTGAGTGCCATTTTTTTT
>NW_026267332.1:25745-30321 GCF_000697945.3 Frankliniella occidentalis | reverse complement strand
ACGAAACACTGTTACGCTGCGACGCGCCTGGCGCACATATAGCTAGGCCTGCGGCGCTGACACCCGAGACGAGTGAATAGGAGTGTCTACACAATAGACCATTCCACCGAATAGGGAAGAAGAAAGAAAAGAATCAAAAAGTACCGGAAACAGTAACAAAAACCAGTATGTAGATCATTTTTTAGGTGGATACAGAGTTCCGAAAACGCGAGCGTGATTTTCACGCTAGGCATGGTTTTCACGCCAGGCGTGATGAAAGTCAGTTCCTGATTGGCTGTGTGAAGCTTACGAAGCGTGAAAAATCACGCTTGCGTTTCATGAACTCTGTATCCACACTTACACCTCTGTGGCACACCAACAAGTCCAGAATAATTATCTTGGTCAAGAAAACTAGAAAAAAGGAGCGGTTTGATCTGTTTATCAATACTGTTTCTAGTGCTTTTTGATTCTTTTCTTTCTTCTTCCACAGTCGGTGGAATGGTCTATTTTGTGATATAAAGCCTTTTCAACGGTTTAATAGACCATTTGGTCATATTCACCACATTTTTGTCCAGAGATGCCCCCTAGCACCCAAACGGTACAAGATAGAGCAAAAAAGACGAAAGTTTCGCCCACAGAGCTCTACTTTCACGAGTTACCCCTTAGGAGCAAAACAAAAATAAAAAAATAATTAAAACTAAATATTTTGCAACTTTTGGTTTTTGATTTTTTTTTAAGTCAATTTTTGAGCTAGAATGCTCATCTTCGAACTCGATCTGTCTTTTAGTGATACAAAACGGCCCTGAAATTCCCAGATCGCTGTCTCAATTCTTTCTCGAGTTATCGTGCGGACAGACAAACAAACAGAATGAAACTTTTCCGGTCAGTGGAGTAATGGGCTTCGCTTATCGCTCAGCCAAATATCTAGCTCAGTTTTAATTTTGTTTAACTTGGGTTCACATTTTGTTCCAAGTTTTATTTGGTTACAGGATGCTAACTAAGTTTGTGCCTCTGCTAATCCTCTAAGGGCACAGATGGGAGAAAGGAAGTGATGCAATTGGCAAATGAATGGATGAATTTTGGCTTAAAATATTGATCGAAACTATTTTGAGTCATTTCCCGCGTCGCGACACGTCTGTTCCTGTTGGTGTTGGTCGGGGGAAGGCGACGCGTCTTCTCGGAACTCGCCGGCGCGACCGTGGGAAGGGAGCGGCGCTGAGCTGAACAGGCGGGGTCTGGGCGAGGCCCTGATTCGTCTCGAAGGACATCGGTGTCCTGGTGGATAGTGCGCCCACCCTCTCGTCGTGATCCTGGAGCAGGTCGTGCTCGCCGCCGGGGCACGAAGCCAAAGTCCTCGACTTGCGGGCGGCTCACGCATGCCCGTCGGCGTCGTGAGTCCCTCCATCGCGCGCGGTGCTGCGCCTGGCGCCGTGCCTGACGACGCCGGCCGGCCTTCGTGCTCGGCAGGCCCAGCACCTCCGAGCCCCGGACGACCGTCCGTGTGTGTGAGAGAGTGCATGGGCATGTGCGCGTCGCGCGCCCTACCGTTTTGGGCGTGCACACGTGTTGAACCGAAACTAATATCCGTTTGTGACCGTCTTTTTCAGGAGTATGACGTTGTGTGTAGGGCCAGACGCGACCTCCACTCCGATGAGCGGCGCGGCGCCGGCAAGCCGCCAACCCCCAAGCCGGTGCAGGTCCCGGCCGTTGAGGTGAGAGCGAGTGTGCGCGTGTGTGTGTGAGTGCATGTGCATGCGCATGCGCGCGTCGCGCGCCCCAACCGTTTGGGCGCGCACCCCTGTTGATCAGAAACTAATATCTGTTTGTGACCGTCTTTTGCAGGAGTATGACGTGGCGTCCACGCCACCGCCAACCCCATTGCCAGTAGACGCCGCACCCGAGCAGGGAGGCGCCAAGCCTTCGCCTGCTGTGGAGCTTTCCGTAGAGGTGAGTGTGTGTGTGTGTGTGTGTGTGTGTGTGTGCGCGTGCGCGCGCGCTCACCTCCTAACGCAAGCTATTCATGTTGCAGGCGTGCGTGAGGGTGCCGACGGCGGCCCGGCAGCGAGTTGCGGAGGCGAAGCCGGTGAAGCATGTATACGCGTTCCACTTGTGACGCTGGTTCTCCAAAAATTGTCTAGATTTTTCGGTAAATTCTTGCCAAGTCATTTTATTTATATTTTAGATCTTTTAACAGACCAGCAGACCATCACTATCATCATCATCAGCAGCCGAGGACATCCAGCAATTACTATAGAGCACCTCCATCACCACCATTCTCCCCGGCCAAGAGGCAACGACCCACCAGGGACAAGAAAAACGACCAGCAGAGAAGAGTAAGTTTTAATGTTGGTTTAATATTTGTTCTACACCACCTTGGAAGAATTGGTATTGGTCTCGGTACGACCCGCCGCAGACCTTTTCGCTTATCCAGTTGAAATTTAGAGAACACTTCACAAACTTCTGCTTGCTTTCATTTTAAATCCTTGACACCTCTCAAAGAGAAAAACAATCACCTATTATTTCTGAGATGAAAACAGTTACACTCACGACCACAATTTGTTTTGTTAAATAAGCGATTAAGAACAAGTAAACTCTTAGCACAAAATTAATTTTTTCCTTGATCTCTAATTTCAACCTTTTTTTTCTCTTCACAGCGCTACGAATGACTGATGGCAGATGACATGTAAAAATAAAAATGGTAAATGGTTGTTCACTTTAGGTGTTCTGTTTATTGCCTCTAGAATCATCAATGCATTCCACACAAGTACTAGTTTTTAACGTACTATTATGGTACTGGTATGGTAACTTCTACTATGCTGGCTAAAGCTGAGATTGACCAGGCGAATTTCGTGAGCCATAGGAATATCCACCAGTAAAAAAGGTAGCTGCACCTGGTAGTTACTAGGTCTTCACTGTAAAAAAAGTTTAACTAAATTTTCAGTACTTTTAGTCTGAAGTTTTTTTTACAGACCAGTAGTCTGAAAATTCAGACTGCACCCAAGTCTGAAATTTCAGTAGTGCCTTACAATACCATTTAGTCTGAAAATTCAGACAGCCGGTATGAAAATATATTTGAAAATGTTAAAAATGAACACATAGCGAGCGACTTAACAGCTGTGGGGGTAGAGGGCTATGCCCAGGTGAGGACATATCTGTCCATTCGGTACTGCCCCTGGTTGGGTTCGTACAGCCAACCTGCAGGTTCGAAAGCCGCAACCTTAACCATTCGGCTGCCGTCTACCTGCGTGGGGAGCAGCGCCGGCTACTGGTGTGCTTCGTCCGCCTGTTCGGTGGACTTCCCACTGAAAATTCATATCGGTGGCTCTGAATTGCAGATTCAGTGTGTAGTCTAAAAATATACTTTACTAAAATATTCGGACAAATTGCTCTGGAAACCTGAATCGGAGTAAAGAGTCTGGATTTTCAGTCTAAACTTAGAAAATTTTGAGTCATGATCTGAAAACAAATTTCAGAGTGCCAAATCTGAATAACATCTACTGAATTTTCAGTTTTTTTTACAGTGTTGCCAGCCATCTGCTAGCTCTCACTATAACACACACAGTGTGATTACATTACACATGTTTTCAGAGAATCATTTTGTTTAAAAGGTTATGTCACCTGTGGTGGTCTTGGACATCTTCCAGTTGGTCCTGCATCATTCTAGGCGCAATGCATATTTTTTAGTTTTCTAATGGATGCAACATCTGAGCTTAAGTCAAGAGCAGAGCATTTTCAAATATTTTTTATGGGCTCCTAAGGGGTAACTCGTGCAAGTAGAGCCTTCGGCCTCGGGCGAAAATTTCGTCCGTTTTGCTCAATCTTGCACCGTTTCGGCGCTAGGGGGCAACTCTGGACAAAACTGTGGTGAAAATAACCAAATGGTCTATCAAACCGTAAAAAGGCTTTATATCAATATAATGTGTATACGCTCCGATTCACTCGTCTAGGGTGTCAGCGCCGCAGGCCTAGCTATATGTGCGCCAGGCGCGTCGCAGCGTAACAGTGTTTCGTGAGATATCGCGAAGCCTGTTACGCGAGACGTGGTCTGGCTTACATATAGCTAGTGATAAGATAACTTTTTCATTGGGTACTTTTCCTTAGTGGACTTTGATTTCACCATTATCTTGTTGGCTGAGCGATAGCGAAGCCTATTACTCCAGTGGTGATCAAAAAGTTTCGTGTCTGTGTGTGTGTCTGTCTGTTTGTCCGAAAACACGATAACTCGAGAACTGGTTGAGCTAGGTACCTGACATTTTTAGCGTAGCTTTGTAGCATAAAAAGCAAGAACTGTATTGATTTTGAGTCCTCTAGCTTAAAAATTGACCTGACAAAAAAATCAAAAACGAAAACCCCAAAATATTACTTTTAACTTTTTATTTTTTTTACATCTTTCTAAGACGTAACTCTTCAAAGTAGAACCCTATGATCCAAAATTTTGTCTGTTTGGCTCTATCTCTAACCGTTAAGTCGCCAGAGGGCGATTTTCACACGAAAATGACCCCAAACCATTTAAATGTTGTTTCTCGGATATTAAATGGTCTCTGGTGGGGCAACTCGTCAAAATAAAATCATGGGGTTAAAAGTTGTGTCCTTTGGA
>NW_026267332.1:19199-21436 GCF_000697945.3 Frankliniella occidentalis | reverse complement strand
AATATTTGTTCTACACCACCTTGGAAGAATTGGTATTGGTCTCGGTACGACCCGCCGCAGAACTTTTCGCTTATCCAGTTGAAATTTAGAGAACACTTCACAAACTTCTGCTTGCTTTCATTTTAAATCCTTGACACCTCTCAAAGAGAAAAACAATCTCCTATTATTTCTGAGATGAAAACAGTTACACTCACGACCACAATTTGTTTTGTTAAATAAGCGATAAAGAACAAGTAAACTCTTAGCACAAAATTAATTTTTTCCTTGATCTCTAATTTCAACCTTTTTTTTTCTCTTCACAGCGCTACGAATGACTGATGGCGGATGGCATGTAAAAATAAAAATGGTAAATGGTTGATCACTTTAGGTGTTCTGTTTATTGCCTCTAGAATCATCAATGCATTCCACACAAGTACTAGTTTTTAACGTACTATTATGGTACTAGTATGGTAACTTCTACTATGCTGGCTAAAGCTGAGATTGACCAGGCGAATTTCGTGAGCCATAGGAATATCCAGCAGTAAAAAAAGGTAGCTGCACCTGGTAGTTACTAGGTCTTCACTGTAAAAAAAGTTTAACTGAATTTTCAGTACTTTCAGTCTGAAGTTTTTTTTACAGACCAGTAGTCTGAAATTTCAGTACTGCCTTACCATACCATTTAGTCTGAAAATTCAGACAGCCGGTATGACAATATATTTGAAAATGTTAAAAATGAACATATAGCGAGCGACTTAAGAGGAGGCTAAAGTCCCGGCCGTCCAGCGCGCTGGCGGGCTCCGCGCGGCGCGCGCAACGCCTTGCACGGGAAGACTTCTCACATTGTTTCTCAAAAACCCGTGCACCAAAAAAATCCAAATTCGGCAGGTGGGTCCTTGAAGGACTAATCTCGATGTCGAACGCATTCGTTTGCCTCCGACATTGCCTGTATTGCCTACAATGAACCCCCTGACTCGGCCACAACAGTTTTTTTTCGTGGGTGCTTTAAAGGTACTCCCGATAAATTGGGTCAAAAGTTCTCTCGCCCGAAGCTCTCGCACTTGGGCGCTCTGGCCGCCGTCTTCGCGCAGCTGTTTGGCGGGCTGGCCTATCCAACAAGTAGTAGGCGCTATCATTCGCGTCACCTCGTGATGTGAAACGGTTCGTTGTGGGGACACCTTTAACTGAACTTCATTAGCAGGCGATACTACGTAGTGAGAGAAGTGAAAGGGGGTGAGCGTAGTAAGGAGAGATTGAGGGCGATGTATTGTTCATGCTGGCCATTCTTGTGGTTGCTGGGATCGCTGTGCGCCTCGCTTGTGCGCGCGCGACCCGTGGCCCGCCATCCGCACGATGGCGATGGCGAGCAACAGGCCGTACGGCCCACCAGCTCGCGCGCCCTCAATCACCCGCGGTGAAGTGGTATTCCATGTTGAGGTGGGTGGTTAACCAATTGCGCCATCGCAGGCGCCTTGTGTCCAGCTTAGTAGTACTTGGGGGTGTTCTTTCCTGTTGGCAGCGCCAGCTGACCTTGGCTCAGTTCGCCTTGACTGAGCAAGAAGAATTGGTCGACATGCATCGCGCCAACCTTTATTACTTGCGCTCCCGTAAGTCCCGTTGTTGTGATTCGCCTCGTTGTTTCCTGTCGAGTGGGTCTTTGAGATGGTCTGACTTTGTCGCCGGCATAGGCGTTGGAGGTGCTGCAGTCACTGAAGGAGCCACCGCGTTTGGTGCAACGCCCTTGCTGGCTGCTCCCAACCCTGGCGCCTCTGCCGCTCGTGGTGGCGCCCCGCGGCCCGCAGACGCCCGCGGAATGGGCAGGCACCCCTCAGCCGTGTCGTTTGCCGGGGCCGGGGCCGGCGTTCGTGGACGCGGCGGTACTGTCCCCGGCGCGGCTGGAGGCCCACGTGCTCGCCATGGGCCGTCCGCTTTGTGGCCTCCGGAACCATCGCGGCCTCGGAAGCCGACTAGGCGTGCTCCTGCCGTGGTGAAGCCAGCGGATTCCTCTACCTGTACCAGCTGCGGCGCGTCGGTGCGTCGTGCTTTGCGACGCACATCAAAGTCCTGAAATTTTGCGGTTTTCGGTTTATTTTGGTGTGATTTTAGTTGGAATAAATTTGATGTGAATACAGCACCCAGCGGGGGTGTAGCGTGAGCAGGTGTGAGCAGGCTGTCGGGGCCCTTGTGTTGAACTTGCATGTGTACCGGGTGTAACTGTGAATGCGCAACAGTATTGCGGGTTTGCCTACCCAATTCGCCCG
>NW_026267332.1:10782-19149 GCF_000697945.3 Frankliniella occidentalis | reverse complement strand
AGCTCCAGGTTCCCGCTCCCGCTCAGCAGCAGCAGCTCCAGGTTCCCGCTCCCGCTCAGCAGCAGCAGCTCCAGGTTCCCGCTCAGCAGCAGCAGCTCCAGATTCCGGCTCAGCAGCAGCAGCTACTGGAGCGACTTGCTCAGCAGGAGCAGCTACTGGAGCGACTTGCTCAGCAGGAGCAGCAACTGGTGCAGCAGCATGAGCAGCTGGCACTGCAGCAGTATCAGCTGGCTCAGCAGCAGCAACTGGCTCAACCGCCAGCCCAGCCTCAGCTGCCTCAACAGCGCCAGCTGCAACGGCTGCAGCAGCTTCAGCAGCATGTTTATCATGCGCAACCCGTTTGGGACAGTAAGTACTGTATGTTATCAAAATGACCCCTTGCATGAGAAATAAAGCATTCCGGTAAAGCTGGAATGCAGGGAACAAGAAAACGGGAAGTCACCATGTTAAAGCATAGTGATTTCCGTTTTATTCTTCCCCGCATTCCTCTGCATTTCAACTTTACTGAAATACTCTATTACTAATTTAATTTGCTGAGTGTCAATGCTCTCAGCAAATTTGTCAACTGCAGTTTCAGACTTAGTTGTATTCAACATGTTAGTAGATAATGAAGCCATCATAGCAGTGAGCAGCTGGATGGCTTCAACCAAATCTGTTTATGTCCTGAAAACAATGAAAAACAATCAAATACTGTTACAAACTTACAACAAACTATGCATGCCTTTCCAGATGATGCCATGATGGGAGAGGCTGCTGCTTGCTCTAGCAGTTGGACACCAAGCCTGTCTGCTGTGCCTTACTTTGGAGTGCCCCTGCAGCAAGCTCCAAATCCAAGTCCTGCTGCATCCAACCTCCCGCGTATGTAAGCTTCAACAGCTGTGTTGCATCAATTCGTAAAGAAAGTACTCTGGGGATTCCTAGTAATAAGGGGTTTCATCTCCCAAGCAGCATTATTGGTAGTTTCTGAGTCACTGAAGGTCTAGAGATAGAATCTGGGGGTATATTTTTCCATTGGATTTAAAAATATACTCCCAGATTCTTTCTAGACCTACAGTGGTTTAGAAACCAACAAAATTGCGGTGTAGGAGATAAAAGCCCCCTAAACCTAACAAATTAGTAACAGTATTTGTTTCTTTCTCATTGTTTTCAGCACATGAAGCTTTGATTGAAGCAATCCAGCTCCTCACTTCCACGATGGCTTCATTATCCACGAGTAACATGCTCCGTGCATCTGAGTTTCAAGCCGCAGTCCACAAATTTGCTGACAGCATTGAAACTCTCAACAAATTAAATTAGTAAACTTTCCTTTTTCTAGTGTTTTTTTTATATTTTATTTTGACTGCAATAAGACTGATTATTTTGTTTAAATTTTGTTTATTTTCTATTAACAATTGACTGTGTTATTGAATATTTTTGTATTTTGCTTGTCAGATATTTGCTTTGTTATTTTGACTGAAGGACAAAGACATCACTGTGCTGTGCTTGAACTCTATTGGTCATTGACTGAAATAATAAGACTTTTCTGTTTAAATTCTGTTTATTTTCGATTGGATAGAAAGTGTTCTCCTGCTCGCACAGTCTGCAACTTACATAATACATAACTACAATAACAGCACTAGAAACACTTCTAAACTGTCTTGATGGATTTCACCACTATCAACCTCCTCTGAATAATCTAATTCCTCTGCATTTCTATAACTGCTACTGGGTAGGTCTACTGCAGGTTGTCTTTGTTCATTGTACATTTCTAGTGACTGAGTGATATCAGATTCTCTTCTCTGAGGGAGATGGCTAGATGAAGGAACCACTACAGACAATGCTGAAGATTCTGATTCTGAGCAAACTGAGTTCGATACCTCAGAGCGAAAACCGTTTAGTCTGCCGGAGCGCTACGACAACCGCATAGTCTGCCGAGCGGTTTGGACAACCGCTCATTCCGTGAAGGCGCTTCGACAACCGCTCAGTCAGCCGACCCACCTCAACAACCGCTCATGATTTTTTTTGACATTTTTCATGTTTTGACCGATTTCGACTAATTGGACCATGCTCTTTAAGATGAGGCAATCCAATTTTTTTCGTCAAAAAAGTCATTTGAGCGGTTGTTGAGGCGGGTTGACTGACTGAGCGGTTGTCGGAGCGGCTCCGCGGAATGAGCGGTTGTCCAAACCGCTCGGCAGACTAAGCGGTTGTCGTAGCGCTTCGGTAGACTAAGCGGTTTTCGCTCTAAGGTATCGAGTTAGCATCTCAGTCAAATGATCTTTGGCTGAACTAGCCTACAGTGGTAGTCTCACTTCATGCAACTAGTCCTTCAAATACCAGTTCAACAGCAGTCTAAAGGACAGGACGACGATCTGTATGAATTCTGTTTTGGGTACAGACTTTGTATAAGTGTATGGTTGCACTGATTGTTCATATGGTTTGTGGCTCAAGTATCCAGACCAATGAAGAGGAAATTAAGGGGAGGTTACACTGAAATGGTCATCAATATAAAGAAAGAAAATTGGGGGGATGTTATTTTTTTGCTTAATGACATGACACTGCCAAAAAACTTTGTATAGGGTCTGTAAGTCAAACCGTTTCATTGCTAATATTTTATCTCCATTTTTGCACAGAATTATTAAAACTGATTCCTGCGCACTCAATTTGGCCGTAGAAATTTGGGGTAAAGTTCTCTGGAATCAAAGCGGCCTAAGGTACAATTTGGCTTAATCAGATCTTTAAAATTGTATTTGGTTGAGAATTTGACATTTAGGATCAATGTTAAATTTTTCAATGTTCAGAATTAGTCAAAATTATGGCTTTCATAATTGTTTTAAGATGGAATATGAAAGAAATGTACAAATCTGTTTAAGCCAATTTGTAGAGGGCCATTGAAATCATGTTTCTCAAAAATATTCATCTCCGTAACTATGGTCTGCAGTCGTGTAAGGTCCGAGTCTGCTCAGGCGAGTGGAGTAAAGAGGAGTATGTGTGTGGGAATTTTTGGAACATTTAGAAAAAAGTGCCAACGGTCAATGATGTATCAGAGAACATTTATTTGATCTTCCATGAAATCTGTTAAGTCACATCAAAATTATTATTATTATAAGTCATCAATCCATACTAAAAAAAGTGGAACACAATATTAAAGGTATAGCAAACAGGGCCAGAAAAATAATTTAAATAAATAAACTAAATTCTTCTCACATAGCTTAAGATATTTCAACTAAATTTAAAGATAGACAGTGAGAAAAAGTGGGGCCATGTTTTGATAATTATAGAAAAGTTATTGCTTAGAGTTGAAGCTTATTTACAAACAAAACAGAAGCAGTAACAGTGGTTATACCAATTTGTCTGACAGAGCCATTTGTCAACCATTACAGAGAGCAAAAATTTGAACTCTCCTGAAATAATCAAAACTAAAACAAGTGAAATTAACTGAAAATTCACCAGAAAAAAATACACATATCTCAACAGAGAAAGGTGGAAAAAAAGGATAAACACCTATCACAACAACTCTTTCAGCTATCCAAAATTCAACATCCAAATTGATAGATGGTTTTGTAGTACCTAAGGTGAATTGTGAACTTTAAAATTAGTTCTGTTAGTTGCACTGAGACAGATTACTTGACATAAAACATTTATACGGATATTTCAATCCAGAGATCAAAAGCATAACTAATTATGCTACAGTACAAAAACAAAAGCCAAAGAAAGCAGAACAATTAATAGAATAGATAACCTGTACTTTAGTGACGGTTGACAAACCAGTGCGCATGCTCAACCAGATATTCGCGGTTGGCATTAGCTGCTTGGAGACGATGTCGAGGAAGCACACCAACTTCCTCAGGATCAACCAAATTGTTAAGCTCCAGGGCATCTTGGAAGATGTGAAAGTCAGCAGGAAGGGGAATACGCTGCACTACAAGATTATGGAGCACAGCACACGCATTGATAATCTTTCCTGACTTGTGAGGCAAATAGTTCACTGAGGAGAACAAGCACCTCCATCTGGCTTTAAGCACCCCTATGCATCTCTCCACAGGATTCCGACACTGGCAATGCAATGTGGTGTAATGGTACTCAGGAGTATCTCTGGCAGCATCGAGAATTGGTGTCATGAGCCATGGCTCAAGAGGATAACTAGAGTCACCTGAAAACAAACGCCAGAAAAAAAATCATCAAAGGATATGATGTGGTATAGAAAACAATCACCTTACTAATTTGACAATACCTAAAAGCCAGCAGCGAGTTTCCTCGTATGCTGCCTCCATGGCACCCCTGACAGCAGACCCCCTTTACACAAAGCTATCGTGGGCAGAACCTGGATATCTGGCACTGATGGCAAGAATTTTTAAATCCACATCACAAACCTTAAGCAGATACAGAATGTACACAGTCATGGAACACACAATTAAAGCAGTTGAAAAACTTGAGGTAAAACAAAACCATCTTACAATCATAGCATTCAAGGAATTTCTTCCTTTCCTTGAATAGTAATGATGATTTGGTTTAGGTGGAGGGAATATAGGGACAAGGCTCCCATCAATCAAGCCCAGGACTCCTGGGAGACCCAAACGACTATTCCTGGAAAAAGAATAATTTTTAATGAGTGGTGGACTTAGATGCAAATAGTCATTAAAGCAGAAAAATCATACAAACCTCTCTATACAGGCTGTTCGCTCTGCATTTGAAGAAGGGAAATGGATGAACCTTGTTAAAATATAAGGCTCATTGAAAATGTCAGTCACCTCGCCAATGGCCTTAGATACAGATGTCTGACGGAGAGGGTGGTTGATACACGCCCAAAGATGCTCGTGATAGCTACCAGTAGCATAGTAATAGAGCGCACAGAGGACCTATAACAATGCAAGTGTTGTTACTCCCAGGCCAAGAGAAAAGAGATTAGCAAAAGATGGGAGATCAGAAAACAAAACTCTGCAGAACAATGTAGAGCAAAATAAAGCAGATGACACCTACTCGCATGAAGAACGGGAGAGCTTCGGGGGACGCACGACGAACCGCGAAAGGTGTAAGGACATCCAGCAGCTCCAAGAAGATGTCTTGTGGCATGCGGTACACCTCCAATGCTTCGACGGAAACATCCAGAGGGTTTTCCAAATCCCTGTACCGGAACCGCAAGTGGACCTGATAGTGCACCCTCCTCTGGTGCTCCAAGATCGGGTCCCGCTCACGATCGCCGAAGTACACAAGGGCTACAAAAAACGGAATAACGGACAAACTGAGTAAAGACGAGAAATGACAGCATTCGATCCAGTCAATCGCTGCCAGGCAGACTGCAGAAATTTTCTCGAGCAAGGTCGTTGCACCTAACCCATTCAACTCACGTGGACTGTCATAGGAATCCGGTACGAAAGAATGAAAGGCATGAAAAAAGGCAACGTGTGTTGAATGGGTAAGGTGAAATGACCTGGCGGGGGCGCGCTAACTGCGCGAGGTTTGCAACTGCGCGAGGTCGGTGACTGCGCGAGGATTGCAACTGCGCGAGGAGTGCAACTGCGTGAGGTAAATTATGCTGTTTGAAGCTGCGCGTGGTTTTCAGCTGCGCGAGGTTTGTAACTGCGCAAGGTTTGCAGCTGCGCGAGGTCAATTGGCCCAGTTTGAAACTGCGCGAGGTTTTTAACTGCGCGTGTTCTGCATGTGCGCGTCGCCAGCAACTGCGCGAGGTCCGCAGCTGCGCGAGGTCCGTTTTGTGCCCTTTGCAACTGCGCGATGTTTGCAACTGCACGAGGTCGGCAACTGCGCTTGGTCTGCAACTGCGCGTGCTCTGCAACTACGCGTGGCCAGCAACTGCGCTTGGTCTGCAAATGCACGAGGTCAATTTGTGTTGTTTGTAACTGCGCGATGTTTGTAACTGCGCGTGGCTGCAACTGAGCGAGGTTTGTTAGCGGTACTAGCAACTGCGCGAGGTTTGTTAGCTGCGCGGGGTCGGAGATTAGGCAGGTTTGGTTGGGTTGCGTTACGTTGTATTAGGTAAGGGTAGATTTTGTTGCGTAAGGTTTCGTTAGGTTAGGTTAGGTTTCGTTAGGTTAGGTTTCGTTAGATTATGTTTCGTTAGGTTAGGTTTCGTTTGGTTAGGTTTCGTTAGGTTAAGTCAGGTTAGGTTTCGTTGAAGGTTTCGTTAGGTTAGGTTTCTTTAAGTAACGTTCGGTTAGATTGTGGCTGGTTGGATAACGTTGCGTTGTTTTAGTTCACTCGCGTGGTTGCAGACCTCGTTCAGTTGCAGCCACGCGCATTTACAAACATCGCGCAATTACAAACAACACAAATTGACCTCGCGCAGTTGAAAACCACGCGCAGCTGCAGTACTCGCGCAGTTGCCGACCTCGTGCAGTTGCAAACATCGCGCAGTTGCAAAGGGCACAAAATGGACCTCGCGCAGCTGCGGACCTCGCGCAGCTGAAAACCTCGCGCAGTTACAAACGCTTCACATTGACATCGCGCAGCTGCAGACCTCGCGCAGTTGCTGGCGACGCGACGCGCACATGCAGAACACGCGCAGTTAAAAGCCTCGCGCAGTTTCAAACGGGGCCAATTGACCTCGCGCAGTTGCAAACCTTGCGCAGTTACAAACCTCGCGCAGTTGAAAACCACGCGCAGCTTCAAACAGCATAATTTACCTCGCGCAGTTAAAGTCCTCGCGCAGTTGCAAACCTCGCGCAGTTACCATCGTCTCCTCGTCGAAGAGTGAAAGTGAAACAACCAAAGCGCCGACCACCGACCGAATGAAACTCTCGACTGTCAACTGTAACCTGTCACGAGCGAGTCGGCTGTTTGGCTGCGGGTTTGGTCTGGCCATGCGGCCAGGGCGGAGAGAGAATGGTGGGGCTGGTGTCTGTGGTGTAGTGGGGGAACAGGAAATCTGGCAACGCTGAAAACGGCAGAGCAAGGAGGGAAGGAGCCCCGTCTAGACGCGCGAGCGCGGGGAGAGGGCCATCCCTGGTGGTGAATGTAATAGACCTGCCGGAGCGCGTTGACCGCAGTGCATCCAAAAGAGCAGGCTGTTGTGGGCTACTTGCTCCCCCTCCCATGTTAAAGCATAGGCGCCAAAAATAGAAGCCCGCAACAGCCTGCCCTTTTGGATGCACTGGTTGACCAGCTGCCTCCACGTGAACTCCCGGCGGGCGTGCGCTTCCTGTTCCTGGAGCAGGGCGTCGAGCGTACCGGCGTACTCCGCCTGCAGCTCCTTGTCCACGGCCAGGCGCCTGAGCTCCCAGGACTTGCGGGGAGGGTAGAGGACCGGTGCGCCCTGGGCCCGCTGCGCACTCCGAGGAACATAGGGCCGTGCCGCCGGCGTGTCGAGAACTGCAACAATGCATTTGTGGTCGGACTGTACGTACCGCGGCTCCAGGCCCGCCACCCGGCGCAAGCGGGGGAAGTCGGTCAGCAGGTGGTCCAGCTGGGACTGGCTGGTTCCTTCCGTCCTGGTGACCTTGCAGTTCTCCGCGACTCCCCCGGTGGTGACGATGGGCAGTCCCTGCTGCCGGGCGATCTGGAGCAGCGCACCCCCAGCGTCGTTCCCGTGGGCGTGGAGCAAGTGGGCGCCGACGTTGGGGCACGCCGGAGTGTCTTGCCGCCCCAACTGGGCGTTGAGATCCCCGCAGACAACTCGCCAGCGGTCTCGAGGAAGCGTGGCCGCCACCGCAGCCAAAGCCGCGAGAGCCGCCCGCTGACGTGCCGCCCCCCCCGGCCCGGTGTTGCACGGGATGCGGGCCCCAGCCACCGCGAAGGGCACCCCGCGCAGCGTCGCTCTGGCAGACACGACGTCGCTGTGGGGGAATGCGTAGGTCGTCACCCTGGTGTCGGCCAGACCGCACCTGACGAGGATCGCGACGCTCCTGTGGCCGCCCGGCGTCGTCCCCTCCACGATCTACCGGTAGTTGGCGGTGTGGGTAACCTCCTGGTCTCCCGGTCCGCCCCGTACTCATCCAGCGCGAATTTCGTTCCAGGCGGCGGCATCAAGCCCGGGCTGAAAGTCTCGGCGGGATCCTCGAGGTCCGTGACAGCCCCGAGCACCCATGGCGCCGCGCCGACCCCGACGAAGACCTGGACCTCGACGCAGCAGGTATGTCCTACCGCCGACCAGGCCGCCCCGCGCGTCAATAACACACCCATCTCTGCGCAGAGCCCCGCCGGCGTGCGCCAGGGCGACCTATTCTTCCCCGACGCCGTCCTGCTGGAGCTGCGCCCAGCCCTCACCCCTCCAATACTTATGGTCCCTCGATGTCGCCGTTACGCCCGTCCCAGGCCGAGAACGTCCGCCCGCCTCAGGCCCCACGGCGCCCTCGTGCCCGCGCCATCCTGCAACCAACGGGGCGCGTGAGAAATGCGAGTGTCGACAGCGACGGGGAAAGGAGCCCCCCCCCC
>NW_026267332.1:10069-10732 GCF_000697945.3 Frankliniella occidentalis | reverse complement strand
CCTCCGCTCGCCCGCCCCCACCACCGCTCTCTGTATCCGGTTTTGTTCTTCTTAGTTCCGGGCAGCGCTCCATTGAAATACCCTATTATCTTTTGTGATGAATCTCGCTAGTCATCAAATGTTGGAGTTGGTTAAAATTAGAATTTTGATACGTTTCGTAATTTCTAATAAAGAGTTCAAACTACCCTAAATTCATGCTCCAAGTGGTGGATGGGACTTCCAAACTTTCCAGCATCAAGGCCGACGACACAGCAGCCATCAAACAGTGGCATGTGCAAGATGCTACCGCGAAGCACTACCTTTTCTCAACTGTGGAAATGAAAGTCAAACAGCACGTGCTGTCCTGTGAGACCTCTGCTGCGATGCTCACAAAGCGCAGAAAGCCATATTCGAGAAGGACAACATCGAGCAGAAGTGCCTCCTGTTTACACAGTTCTACTCATATAATAGGGTATCCATCTAGAGCGCGGAGCGGAAGTAAGAAGAACAAAAGCGGATACAGAGAGCGTCGGTGGGGGCGGGCGCGCGGAGGAGCGGCGGGTGGGGGGGGGCCTCCCCGCCCGCCCTCCGCTCCTCCCCGCGCGCCCGCCCCCACCACCGCTCTCTGTATCCGGTTTTGTTCTTCTTAGGATGACATGTAAAAATAAAAATGGTAAATGGTTG
>NW_026267332.1:7366-9982 GCF_000697945.3 Frankliniella occidentalis | reverse complement strand
TGTTCTTCTTAGTTCCGCTCCGCGCTCTAGAGGGATACCCTATTATATACCGGAGACCATGATACTGACCAGGATCTTAGGATCACTGCCAAGGGAGTATCGCCCATTTAAAAGTTCCTGGCAGAATAGGGACCCAAAACTAAAAACAGTTCAACAGTTGCTGTTATGTCTGCCACTAGAAGAGGCCTCCATGAAAGAATCATCTTGAAGTCAAGAGCAAGGTGGTGTCTGTTTTCAGACAGAGGCAAATAACGGTCAAAACAGCCGCCCTGCTACAGATGTAGAAGGATTTGACAACACATCTCCAGATTCTGCCCTGATAGACCAAAGGATAACCCTCAGCCAACAAACAATCACAAACCGACTCAGAAAAAGAATTACCACCCTTGAGAGTACTGCATATTCACCAATCACTTGGGAAAAGAGTGCTTTGTAGTAGTATGAGTGGGATGATGTCGCGGTCCTCCATCTTGGTGGGATGATGTCGCGGTCACCATCTTGGGGGCCTCTAACTTAACCTAACCTACGTAGGAGTACGTGCAGCAGCCCGTAGTGGCTGAGCTTTAGTCGTTAGTGTGCTAAAATTCTCAAATGTAAAGGTTACAGGAATATAGTAATAGTAATGTACAGATGGAAGGCCAGGGAAGAACAGGAAAGGGGGGGGGGCACTGGAAAATTTAAAAATGACCAAAATTAGTTTGGTTTTAGATTTTCCGATGACATTTTTAGTTCTCAGTAATTGGAAGTGGGAGTGTGTGATGACTTTTGACTTCTACAAATGAATGCTGTTAGCAGATTCAACTTACAATGTAACAAACAGTAGGACAAAGAAATATCGTATAACTCTGGGTACGGCAAACCTTTGTCACAATCAGCTAGAGAAATTCTATTCAATACCCTCACTTGCCTCTGCGTGAAGTGAAATTATATAAAATAATATTAATTTGAACCTATTTAAATGTATTGAAACACCTCCCATACTCAAAATAAAATTTTTCATTCTTCGATTCACTTTTACCTGATCCCTCTGAGGCGTTTTGAAGATAACGAGTCATTGTAGTTTATTAATTGAAAGTTCTGTAATATATCTTATCATAGAATGTAATTTCAATTCTCTCACCATTTTATTTCAGTATCATTAGAAATAATATGGCTCTAGAAAAATCTAGTCAACGTAAGAGAATCATATATTTTGTTCTGCTTTTGAACGGCTTATCCTACACTAAGTTGCGACTGTGGTTCAAATATTGTTCGGTCCCTTGCAAGTACATTGCTGTTAAGAAAATAAGTTGTAAGTTTAAGAAACCTTTAAGATGTCTTTTTGTACGATGAAATGACTTCTAGTCATTCTACGAGTGAATACTATTATTTTGTCTTCCAATGAAGTATCTGGATTTTAAAAAAGTTATCAAATTAATAATGTCATCCCAGATTAAGATTCCTCTTGTATAATCAAAAAGGAAATGTCTCATGCTCAGAGCCGATCTGAGTCGAAATGGAGAAGTTATTAGCCCTCAAATAACGATGGGCGGATTGCCATGGCCAAATTGGTCCAAATTGAACGTTCGAGGGATGCATTTTGTCCGTCTCGGCGAGATACCACCCATAAACCTTTCGGGTTATGGGCGAAAACTGCCGTCAGAATTGACCTCCGACGCACCGTTTGGCCGCTAGGGGCGATTGAACACTTTATTGAACATTTGAACATAACTCTGCCATTTCGATTCCGATCGTCTTGAAGCATAAAACATTTTCGTTTTCTTTCGTCAAGATGAACCCGAAACAATAGGTACCTTTGCACATTTCTCCCACCACTACCCCCGCCCCCTCCAACTTACGTAAGTAAACACGTAAACCATTCCAAATATCACTTTCGTTCTTTCTCATCGGACACTCGCGAAACTTCGCAGGCTAAGTTCCGCAACTCTAAAACTAATACTAAAACACTCGGTTTGACTATCTGACATTTTAATACCTGCTGAGAAGGTATCAAAGTCTTCAGGTGAGCGCAGGAGCCATACTTGCGCTCCCCCTCCCCTCGAGCGCCGTGCTACCAACCTACCGCCACCAAACTACGAATTCAAATTAAACGATCGTTTATTTCAAACATCTAATATCAAATTTCTAAACTAAACTCGCTACGTCTCGACTTATACTGAAGCTTCGTGCGCAATTTGAAGTCAATTGAAGTCACCGTCTGAGAGAAACGTGGGCCAGTACAGACAGATCGACAGACAGACAGACAGACAGACACACGACCAAAGACTTCTCTGCACCCCACATCACAGCAAAGGCTTCGCAAGCTCAGCCAATTATTGGGGGTATCTTGGGGGTACCTAACTCGTACCTAATTTTGGGGATATCTTGGGGGTGCCTAACCCCGTACCTAATTTTTTAAGGGTGTCTTTCGAGCACCCAACATAACTTAACCTATGTTAAACGAAGTCTTGGAGGGACTTAATTTGTACCTAATTTTTAACGGTGTCTTGGAGGGGCTTAACTCGTACCTAAGTTCGGGGGTCTAACCCACCCCTAAAAAATCGAGGATTAAACAAGGGTTGCTAACCCACCCCTAAAAAATCGAGGATTAAACAAGGGTTGCTAACCCACCCCTAA
>NW_026267332.1:6831-7316 GCF_000697945.3 Frankliniella occidentalis | reverse complement strand
CCCACCCCTAAAAAATCGAGGATTAAACAAGGGTTGCTAACCCACCCCTAAAAATCGAGGATTAAACAAGGGTTGCTAACCCACCCCTAAAAAATATCGAGGATCGATCGAAGGGCGTAAGGGTGGTAAAACAACCCAAGCGTGACACGTATGGACACGTCACGACGAGGAAATGCGTAAGTCAAGGGTGATAACATAACCTAACGAGGATCACGTCACGACACGTCATAGAACCGTGATGCGACACACACATAAGCAAGATGTCAGGATGGTCGAGTGGTTAAGGCGCCTGCCTCAAGTGCAGGTCCCACTTGTGGGGGGCGAGGGTTCGAATCCCTCTCCTGACATTTTGAATTTCCGCGCGCGCGTGAGTATGAGAACGATTGTAGAGAGCCGCGAGCGAAGCGGCAATCGGCATGGCAACGGTGTAGCGCGCCAGACGACGCGTCCTTTCCCGCCGCGAGCCTCTACCCCCCACCCCCCAC
>NW_026267332.1:2272-6266 GCF_000697945.3 Frankliniella occidentalis | reverse complement strand
TACCCCCCACCCCCCACAGCCCCGCCACCGCTCCCCGCGCTAGGCGGCAGCGCGTCGCGCCCGCGCAGCGCTCAGTCGTGTCCGAGTCATTGTAGCGTTAACAGTGTGTGCAAGTGATAATGGCGGGTAAGATAGTGTTGCTGGTTGACCTGACAAATGACGAGGTGGTCGACGTTATCAGCCTCTCAGGAGACACCATCGTCCTCAACGACGGTACGTTGGAGGACGAGGTCCTCACCGAAAACGTAAGTACCAGTTCATCAAAAGTGTTGCGCAATCCGATCGATAACGGTTTTTAAACGTGAATCTTTGTGACGCCCTTACTCCAATCTTAATGCTTAGTGCGTTTTAATCGCACATGGTAAAAAGATTGAAGTAAGGATGTCGATTTTTTAGTGCCCGTTCGTGGCCTTTGCCGACTTCACAGGAGCCCCAATGGCTACGTGTGTTATGACCCTGTGGGTCCTGGTGAGTCCTCATCAGTGTGAATAGGTTATTTAACCAGAGTGTGTGGGAAATTGCTTTGTCACCTGTGTGTGTGTGAGTGTGGGTGTGTGTGTGAATCTCTTGTGCATGTCTATCGCTACGCCACGAAGACCAATCAAGGCGTAAGCCAACGTGCTTTTCACGCTACATCAATGACAAGTTCATTCAGAAGTTCAGAGCTCTAAGGCCGTGAGGTCCCCGGACAGAGCAGGTACTAAGGCCAAAAAAAAAAAAAAAAAAAAACCTACGCCACGCCACGCCACCGGCGTATTTTTAGCTTTCGTGTTGTCGAGACGGTGCACGAGGGGAGGGGAGGGGGCACGCTTGCTGCTCGGCCTGGCCTGTCCAACGAAAATCTTCTCGAATCTTCGCTTGTTTTAACATGTCGGGGAATAGTCTAGACGCGACTGCGACGCGCCGCGCCGGGGTGTATGTCAGATTCCCAGAAACGGGCCGCCCGATGTGCGCCAGGGGAGGGCAGGGCAGCGGCTCACTGGCTTGGTGTTGGGCTTTCTTTCGTCGAGAATCTTCTCGAATCTTTGAACCCTTCCAATGTTTGAACTTGTCGTGGTTTGGGAGGGTGGCAGCTTTGCTGTGCATTGCTGGCAACGCGGTGTGTCACAGCTTGTGAGCGCTCAATCGAGGGGCGGGACGACGGGGGAGGGGGGGGGATAGTCTGGAGAAGGACGCTGCTGCGCTACACCACGCCGCGCTGTGCTGAGCGCATGGGAACAAGAAAACGGAAGTCGTCATGTTAAAGCATAGTGATTTCCGTTTTCTTGTTCCCCGCATTCTTCTGCATTTCAGCTTTACCGGAATGCTTTATTGTCCCATCATGAGAATTGTGGTAGTGGTAAGCGTTCAAACAGAATAACCTGAAATGATTTTATAGCTACTTGATACGTAAAGAATCCTCAGGATTCTTTCCTGAAACAAGTTATGCTTTGGGATGATTCTATTGAGACTGAACCCTTGTTACTGTTCATAATAACAAAAAATTATGTCTGTCAGTTAAAGTCTCAGTGACCTGACACATTTAACAAGTTATAGCTAACGTGGGCTGAGTAAAGAGAAAACAAGATGAAAAAGAGAAATGTCTTTAATAATGGCAAACAGGACTCAGTACAAAGGAAGTAAGTACACAAGTACCAAACTCAGGGTACTAAAGGAAGCAAGTACACAACCAAACTCAGGGTACTATAGGAAGTAAACACGAAGAATACCAAACTTACGGTACTAAAGGAAGTGAAAACAAAGAATACCAAACTAAGCCCAAGTAGGAATTTGAGCACTGACTGTTAGCATGACGTGAAAATGGTCCCCTATTTTGGTGACACGCTGACAGTACTCAAATTTCTCCTTGAGAGGGTACAAAAGGATGTAATATAAACGCAAATGAGTACAACATGCACGTTAAAAATTAAAACATAACAAAACCAGTAGACGCAAAACAAAGACACGCACTGGGTACTTAGATAATCAAAACAAAAAATCAAAATGTGGAGAATGAAGATGTGTTCACAGTCAGTGACATTGAAAGGTGGCCTGCAACAATAACTTATCTGCAACATGTGTAGTCATTCCCCCTCTCCCTGCCTCTCATATGTCATCTGTTACCAACAGGTGAGAGGTGAGTGATAACAATTCGCAGAGAAAATATTTCTGCAGGGCACAGCGGAGTTAAAAATAAAAACAAATGCAGTGAGCACAAACTAAGATTTACACAGATTTAGAATTCAAGAGCATGGTGGTGTGTATAATGTCGTTTGCACACAGGACATACCTTGAACAGTGCATCTGTTTCATTTTGAACCGCGATCCACCGCTTAAGGCACTTTTCGTGGAAAACGTGGCCACCTTCCGGGACAGTGAAAGGTGCCTTGGTCGCCAGGCAAATGGATTGGCTTCATTTATATTAAAGTAGGTGTTGTACAAGCAGTGACACTGGAAGTATCATCTGCTAGAAAATAAAATAAAATTCTTTAAACTTACAAAAAAATGACATTATTTATTTTTGAGATGAATGATGACAGCAAACTTACATTTCACGCATGTTTAATATCAAATAGATTTGTTAGATATGCCATTAATGTGCATATCCACAATCTCTAAAAAAAATGAAGTGAACAGGTTGAAAGATTAAAAAATTTACATCAAACATGATTTAAAAAAAACTATCTGCCACAATTGAAAATTGCACAATATATAAAAATGCTATAAACATACACGAACTACCACTCTAACAATAGATCTTTACAAAAGAAAGCCAGTGAGTCTTACCACATCCCCCACATCGGTTATAAGTTTCATTATACTCAGTCTTGCAGCGTTCTCAAACACCGAAGTGATTGCAAAACTTAACTAGGCAGATGTACGCCAGACCACGTCTCGCGTAACAGGCTTCGCGATACCTCACGAAACACTGTTGCGCTGCGACGCGCCTGGCATACATCTACCTAGGCCTGCGGCGCTGACAGCCGAGACGGGTAGCGCAAAAATTTACACAAAGACTTTCCGTCACTTCTACTGAGCATTCAGGGTCGTACATTTTTTCGCTTGTGTTCGTCAAAAACTTCCTGTGGCGCCTAAATGGTTAAAGATAGAGCCAAACGGACGAAATTTTCGTCTCTAGGGCTCTACTTTGATAAGTTACCCCTTATGAAACTGTAAAAATAAACATTTTTTAAAACATTTTTTAGAAGACCTGTCGTTTTCGATTTTTTTAAATCCAATTTTTGAGCTGGAATGCTCTTCTTCGAACTCGATCTGTCTCTTAATGATACCTAACGACCATGAAAATACCAGGTCGCTAGCTCAATTCGTTCTCGAATTATCGTGATGACAGACACACAGGCAGACGCGAAACTTTTTGATCATCACTGGAGTAATTGGCTTAGCTAATCGCTCAGGCAACAAGAAAAACTAGGTAGATGTACGCTAGACCACGTCTCGCGTAACAGGCTTCGCAATATCTCACGAAACACTGTTACGCTGCGGCGCGCCTGGCATACATCTACTTAGGCCTGCGGCGCTGACACCCGAGTCGGGCACCAGACTCGTAGATAGGCCTTCGGATTCAAAGGACAGAAATTTTGCCCCTAGGATTTTTTTTGACGAGTTGCCCCATCACAGACCATCAAATATCTGAGAAACAACATTGACTGATTTGGGGTCGTTTTCGTCTGGAAATCGCCCTCTGGCGACTTAACGGTTAGAGACAGAGCCAAACGGACAAACTTTTGGCCCGAAGGGTGCTACTTTGACAAGTTACCTCTAAGAACGATGAAAAAAGAAATATTTTTCAAAATTAATATTTTGGGTTTTTCGTTTTTGATTTTTTTGACAGGTCAATTTTTAAGCTAGAGGGCTCAAAATCAAAACATATCTTCCTTTTTATGATACAAAGTTACTAGGTAGATGTACGCCAGACCACGTCTCGCGTAACAGGCTTCGCGATATCTCACGAAACACTGTTACGCTGCGACGCGCCTGGCATACATCTACCTAG
>NW_026267332.1:1283-2068 GCF_000697945.3 Frankliniella occidentalis | reverse complement strand
GAGAACGGGTTGAGCTAGGTACTTGACATTTTTAGCGTAGCTTTGAAGCATAAAAAGCAAGAACTGTATTGATTTTGAGCCCTGTAGCTTAAATATTGACCTGTCAAAAAAATCAAAAACAAAAACCCCAAAATATTACTTTTAATTTTTTATTTTTTTTACATATTTCTTAGACGTAACTCGTCAGAGTAGAATCCTATGGGCCAAAATTTGGTCTGATTGGCTCTATATCTAACCGTTAAGTCGCCAGAGGGCGATTTTCACACGAAAATGACCCCAAACCATTTTAATGTTGTTTCTCAGATATTTGATGGTCTCTGGTGGGGCAACTCGTCAAAATAAAATCATGGGGGTATAAGTTGTGTCCTTTGGAGCCGAAGGCCTATCAACGACTCTGCCTTTTGCCCGCTTTTGCCTCACTCGGGTGTCAGCGCCGCAGGTCTAGGTAGATGTATGCCAGGCGCGTCGCAGCGTAACAGTGTTTCGTGAGATATCGCGAAGCCTGTTACGCGAGACGTGGTCTGGCATACATCTACCTAGACCTGTGGCGCTGACACCCGAGTGAGGCAAAAGCGGGCAAAAGGCAGAGTCGTTGATAGGCCTTCGGCTCCAAACGACACAAATTTTACCCCCACGATTTTATTTTGACGAGTTTCACCACCAGAGTCCATCCAATATCTGAGAAACAACATTAATTGACTGAGCGATAGCGAAGCCTATTATTGACTGAGCGATAGCGAAGCCTATTACTCCAGTGGTGATCAAAAAGTTTCGTGTCTGTCTGT
>NW_026267332.1:0-375 GCF_000697945.3 Frankliniella occidentalis | reverse complement strand
TAAAAAACGGCATTTTTGGGACCCGTTGTTTTTGATTTTTTTTAAATCCAATTTTTGAGTTAGATTGCTCATCTTCGAACTCGACCTGTCTTTTAATGGTAGAAAACGACCCTGAAAATCCCAGGTCGCTCCATTAATTCGTTCTCGAGTTATCGTGCGGACAGACACACACACAGACAGACAGACAGACAGAAAAAAATTTTTCCGACCAGACGGAGTAATAGGCTTCGCTGAACGCTCAGCCAAAAAAGGCAATTTTTGAGCTACAATGCTCATCTATGAACTCGATCTGTCTTTTTATGATACAAAACGACCCTGAAATTCCCAGATCGCTCTCTCAATTCATTCTCGAGTTATCGTGCGGACAGACAGACA
>NW_026267331.1:622438-622784 GCF_000697945.3 Frankliniella occidentalis | reverse complement strand
GGCCACCCAGGCGGGACTCGAACCCCAGGGCGAGTTGCCGACTAGTCGAGCTTCTCGTACAGTGCGAGGAAATACAAACCCCAAAACGAATACTTTGACGACGAGTATTAGAACACCCGGTTCACAGGTCAAACATTGCAGCGATATCAAAGAGCCAGGAGGCCGGTCTCAAAACGTCAGGTGAGGGGGTGTCGTGATGGAACCGGTTCTTCCCCCGCTCAAGCTACTGTAGTGACTCGTGCCTTTAGCCTAGCTCGCCCGGCCACTCACACTGTGGCGTCGTAGCCGCGCCGGTAGAGAGTCGGCCCCGTGCGCCACAAGTCAGGGGTTCGAACCTCCGATACCA
>NW_026267331.1:609044-621698 GCF_000697945.3 Frankliniella occidentalis | reverse complement strand
GGCCTACCCAGCGCGTCGCAGGAGCTATCAACGTCACGACCTCATTTGAGGTGTACTCAAACTTTTCTGATCTCTTCTTCGTCAACACACACTAAATAACGCGACGTGATCAGTGGGGTGACCACAATGTCGCCACAATTGGCTTGTTTTCCACTGAACGTGTTAAAAACTTCCCTCCTTTCCTTGTTCTGTCCGAGTGTTTCAACTTGTATGAAAAATTGTCATGCGCAAGCGCAATCAGTTGGCCCTCCGAATCTACATATGAATCGTGTTTGTTCGAAGTACGGCCAAGCAGACGACAAAGCAGCGCGACGTGAAAAAAGCTAAATCTTTCTGCTGTTGTTATATTCTTTAATGTTTATTTGGTCTGCACCGCTTTAATTATGTCTCTGTTTGTTCGTCGTAAAGTGTTCTTCAATAACAAAAGTTTTCTGGAGTTTGTGGTAACGATAGTCCCAATCATATTTTTGTCTAGCAATATTAACCCTCGAAAGGGTGAACTAATGTCATGAATTTCTCTTTTTTATCAACAGCCCTTGTCCACATTTCCTAACACTACATGTGTCAAATCGTCAAATGAACCTCCACCAAATCCAGCTGATGTGAAACATGATGTTATAGGGCCTCCAAATAAAACGTCCAATTTGCGTCCAGTCCTATTCTATATTCCACCTAATGAAACTCAACTTGAGCAAGATTTCAGAATTGAACGCGAGAAAGTACAGAAATGGAACGAAGATTTCTGGATTAAGCATAATTCTGCATTTTTAAAGGTGAAGATCATTTTACCCAAGGATGACATGGAGGGTCGATAAGAATTCTGTTGTTGCTTCCTGCGTTTTTTTCCCTCTTTGACGTGTAAATATGTATGCCATGAAAAGCCAATCATGATTGCTTTCCTCAGTACTCTTCTAATTTAGTCGAATTTTATTCTGGATTGAAGTTGAATCTATCTACCTTTAAAAACGCAATATTCAACAACTGCAGAAAAATTGTCTAATTCTTTTGTTATTAAACTAAAATACCTCCAGGCCAGGACAGAATTGAATGCTACTTATGACAGTATAGAAATTTGTGTGATGTGTTCCAAAGAAAACATGCTTGCTAACGAATAAATCATTTTATTCTTTCAGGAAAGTAACGATTTTCGTCAAAAGAAATTGGAGACACTTCCGCGTGATGAAAAGACTGGCTTGAGTGCTGAAGAAATGTCAGAGTTTTACAAAGCATTCTTAGACAAGAATTGGAAAACTCATTTTTCATATAACTTTCAGTGGTATGGAAAGAACTTTAACCTTCTATATTTAGCTTTGAAAGTACAAATTTCAAAATTAAGAGGTAGCTCATGAGGAGACTACTAACATAGTTAAATATGATTCCAAGTACCTGGCACATTCACTCATTTTAAAACACTATGTATTGGGTGTATTGTAAAATAATTGTTAAAATAAAAGTAATGAAAATATCTGCAAATTAATCCTTTTGAGCTCTCTAAGTCGATGTGAGTACTACAAGAACCTACCGTACTTTCTAATCACAGCCCATAGAAAATGGGAAATATCCAGAGGTTCCCTCTCCAGAAGTCCCTTGAGCCTGACAAAAATGAAAACCAAACGAATTGCTGGAAATGTTTTGGATTGGCCAGGCAGCATCTTCTCTTCTAATTTTTGTGCTGCTGGGCGAATACAGGATAATTCTGGAGCTCAATAATGAACTCCTTTCTCTGCATCTTCACCCAAAATGTGCAATCCCCTGCAGGTGTATATTATTTTTTAACAACAAAAAATACTTTCACTAAAACACGTTAATAAAAAAGGCAAAACTCAAGGGACAACTTCAAGATGCGGCCACCTCTTCCACTGAATGCTGTTAGGGACAATATTTTAAATTTTGAGCTTTGCGAGACTGCGTTGACAAATCAATTGAGATATACAGTATATTCATACTCACAAGAAGAAATAGAAGAAAGTTGATAATGCATCAGTCATAATGAAAGTAATTTGAGGGAAGCCTCCACCATGAATAAGTTGCAGAAAAATTCAGTTTGAGCCATATGTGTACTGCTGGAAATAAAAATGAACTTCTAACCAATACATTACATACAAAACATTGTATTCTGCATAGACTACACTGGAAAATGAGCATACATCCTGGTTAGAATGAAGATTATTACCAATGAGACATATGATGCAGAAAGTTTAAACTGTGTCAATACCGTTGTACAACAAATCATGTTCCTGTTATCTATTCATGCTTGTGAATTATAGTAGAGAATATACGTTCACTCTTAATATAAAAACATCACAGATTCAACCCAAAGAGAATGTACATTTATGGCACTGTTACAGTCAAGCCAGAATAACACTATATACAGATAAACATAGAAAAGTTAGCTTGTTCACAAAATTTAAGGCAAACATTTTACTTATTTACATGGTGCTATGTATCAGTTTCATTCAGTTACTACTTTCAGTTTTCAGGGCATTAGAACAGAAATATACACTTATGCGTATGTATTTATGGGAACATTATTCGATTTAATTTGTACCCCTGTGAATGGAGCAAAGGTTGACAGAATGAATAAACTTAAATGTCCAATAAGGGTGGATGCTACATAGACAGGAAAGAGCAGGATTTGAGTTATAGACCTCTAAAAGTGTGCATAGATAAGCAATTGAAAGGGAGTTCTGGGTACAGCAATTAATTCTTCTTGTAAACAAAACTAAGAATGCTACTTTGCCATGACTCATGCTTTAAATTGTGTTGGTCTGAAATAGGCAAGCCTAATGCAGTAACAGTTGCTTACATCCTAGACAATAGCAAAATTGCAAGAAAGAAAAATACCTTGGCCAGATCAGATAATGACAAAAATCTGAGTAATGCATCAGTACAAAAACTTATTGTAAAAGCACCATTTACCAGTTAAAAATATAAGAATTTGATTTTGACAAAACTGTGACAAGAAAGTGCTATTTACAAACCATTACACAACTTAGTACCTATACTCTATCTACACAATCAGTTCAGGAAGAGATATTGAAGATACATAAAGAAACAAAACAGCTCAAGCATTGTTTTCTCTTGGTAATTTTACTACTAAATCATGCAAGAATAATAAATATTGACCAAATTTGGTTTCATACTTCATGTAAAATGTCATCAAGAGAAGAACAAAAATTACATCACTTAGCAGAACGTTATGTATAAGTCATAGTGATATGCTAAACCAGTGGTTTGAAAAGTCTTTTCTATACGAATCAGTAGAAGATTTAACACAATGAGGATTAAAACTTTTAAAGAACTTCACGAACAACAGTAAAATTTGCAAAATATAACACATTGTCATTCATTAAAAATACATTTACATCCCACACTAAATTTCTACCTTATCAAACAATGGAATACAGGAAAAGACAGTTAACACAAAAAACAGTTAATATGAGCAAAACACTTCAATTGAAAATAATACCCGGAAACTCCCAGAAAACGTTGTGAAGAAATACACTTGAAATGAGCCACTGAATGTGCACCTGATAGGATTGCTTGAAAGGCTACAAAACACCTTAACAAACACTGATGAATTAATAAGCAGCAATGACAGGTTAAAGTTGGAAGTCAAAAATATAATGCACCCAATCCTATTGAATCATATTTGTTGCAGGCACCGCCATGGCAAGAATGACTGGCATACAAGAGAGCAAGACTTTAGTATGAGAAAAATAATTTTAAATGCTTTGATTTTTACCATAAATATATCCTTAATAATTTGAACATTTGAACTTAGAACAACAAATCTTATAACCACATTTATACAGAAAATATTGAATTCAATGATGATGATAATAGTACTAATAATTATTATAATAAAAAGTCACTTGTTCTTTTCTTGTGGCTTCAGCTTTCGAACAGTGAGTGGAAGCTGATGAAACAACAATCACTACCGACGGATATGAAAACCACGAGTCCCGTCTGGACCTTTGGGGAGTCTTATAATACAATCCATTTCAGGAGGTCGAAGTACTTCCACTTTCGCTTGAATTTTGTTGATCCTGTAGGGAGATTGAAAGAGACAGTAGTTAGAAGTAAACCCAAAGGAAAAGAAGCCAAAGGAATCTGTTTCAACTAACAATAGAATATAAAGCACTTAAACATACTTATCCTCCACTATCTCTTCAGGACTTCTTGCCTCTCCCAGTATTCGTAACCTGGCTTGAGCATACTCTTGTTCTCGCTATAATTAAAGGTAATGGAAGGAATTAGAATTAATTCAACAGTGCTTACGGATGGCATGAGAAATACATTTTTCTGTTACCTGTTGTAATGTTTTAATTGGTTGTTTACTTGGTTTATTTTCACCATTCATGGAGGGACCATCACCTCCACCATTAGAATTTTGAGTAGGCCTCTTGAGAATTTTAACAGTTGGTTCAGGTGGAGCATACTGAGTTCGAAAGGCATCATCACCTGTTAAAATCACCCCTCTTGATGCAGGCTGATCGCTATTACCTCTGACAGATGACAGATATAGAAGATATGATTAACTATCATATTGATTTTTAGTAGGAAGGAATTGTAATTGATAGACTACCTTTTGATGCTGCTATCCTCCATAGTTGGGACGTTTAGGAGTTTTAATTTTCTTTCCAAAACCTGAAGGACAGAAATTGAGTATGTTAGCTATGTTAAGCTATGTTTGAGTGACAAATCACAAAGTATTCGTTTTGGTAGTGTCACTACCACTGAAGCTCGTCTTGTGAAAGTATTATTTAATCCGGACAAAGTAGGTCAATTACAAAATGTGGATGTAAACACTTCAGCATTGGATATTAGAGCAAAAATTCGAGGTTATGATACCAGACAATCGCAAAATTCTGACTACAATTGATAAGCTATTGTACAATTAGAAACACAGATCAGAGGGGAAATATGAAGCAGTACAAACCTCTGAGTCATCCATTTCTTCCCAACTGTCAAATATTTCTAACTCTTCACTCGCCATGTCCCTTCCGTCGTCTGTCGAGCAGCCTGTTGTTAACGAGAAGTACTCCGGCATGCACATCAAACATTTATGAGAAATTACGCGCACACATGTAAAATAGGATTCTTCTGAAAGCTGCGATACTGATACAAAATTTGTATGTTTTTGGAGGCAAAGAGGTGAAAAACCTACCTCAGCGTTATAAGGCACATCATATATTTTTCCTGGACAGATAACAACAGCAAAGGGGGAATAAAACTTCCATGTTAGGGTGGCAAAAGCGTTCACAGACTTTGCCCGGGAGAATTCAAAAGATGGAAAATCTGGCAGGGAATTACCTCCCTTTCCCAAGATCACCACGATTGTTTTTCACTTTCTCATGATATTCTAATTACTGGAATGGGCGAGTACACAGAGTGCTCTGTTCGCGCCGTTCTTTCTTCCAGTTGTACGACCGGATGCAGACGTGCCGGCGGGCTTGCCTATCGTCGCTCAACGAGGAGCCTAACGGCGCCGTGCGAGTATGCAACCCATCCGCTTGGCTGCATCCCGTACAGTATAACAAGATTTAAAAAAAAACAAAAAACAAAAACGGCGCTGACGGACCACCCTTTATGTGTAGGTGATTGGCAAAGGAACTCTGATTGAATGTATGTACCTGTTGTACCTGTTGTACTATTATTTTGTTCAAACGATTAAGAGCAATTGGATGAATAAGGCAATTTTTATTCTAGAGGCGCATATGTTTATTTATTTAAGAAGTACAATTACTCCAGGTTGAGGAAATGAATACGAGTAATCCTATCAACATCACTGTGGCTGAGGGAATCATGGATGCAGAATTGCTCGGCTGATCTGCAAATACATATAAACATTACGTTAATTTAGCAGTTATGTTATGTGCCCAAAGTATTTGGAAAACTGCATACACCATAAATTTTAAAGTTAAGGAAATTTCATTATTTTTTTTATTTGTTGTTATTTTAGGTACGGTAAAAAAAACCTGTTGAGATCTCACGGCTGATGCAATTATCTGTTTCTGGTGAAAATAGGTAGGCAACAAAGCAAAAACAAAGCTTTTCTCATGATCACAAACACAGGCTTTATTCACACATACAACTATTGTTACTCCTAATTAACACAAGTTTTAAAACATTGACTTAGGGACCAACATCAAACACATTTACTCGTAGTCACACATATAAACAAACAATACATACAAATATATTCCCAGATATTTTCAAATAACTAAAATTGATGGAAAATGAGGGAAAAACACACAAACACAGCTCGATAAATAAAGGCCTACGACTACAACCAAATGTCCTCCATCATAGAACCTTGGTCGCAGTCAAATTATCACTATACTGTCTTAAGATTTCCGTTTAGTACATAATCCTAAAATCTTACATTGGCAGCAAACACCTTGTGCCTTGTGCAAACCAAAACACACACACACTTATATGTCAACGGCATACATCTGGGTATGGTCAAATACGTACAATTCTTTCCCAAAATCAGAATTCGCAGGACAAAATACAAAGAAAAAACTCTTTTTCTCCTTAGCTTTAGCAAAAATGATCCCAGAGTGACAAAAACGAAATATGATCTGCTTCAATTTATTTTAAAGCATTTTTTTTTACTGCATTTAAATTGTTCAAGTATATCACAATATAATCAGCAAAAATTACTTTGTACAATCATCACAAATGGAATGTCCACAGAAATCAGTGAATTTGTCCTATCAATTATTTTTTTACGGATATTACAGAAAGCAATACAAACTAAAAAACAGTGGTCTTCTTTACAAAAGATGTGAAATATCACATCAGGTCAGCAATACAGAACCAGTTAAATTCTTCAGAAGAGTAGGGCCATATTATTTACAGCAATAAGTACGAAAGAATCGGCGGGTCTTTATTATCACAGCCGTCTCATGGAAATCTTCAACCCTTCTATATAATCATTTATAAAAATAATTCTACCTTGGAAAAAGATGAAAGGAACAATCTTAATGGAATAATATGTAGACGTCAAAAAGGAAAAGCTTGGAGATATCATCACTTGTTAAAACTGTCCGACTGGCATTATTACAATTTATGTACCAAGGTCTCCTGGTACCACCTCAATCTCACACATAAGCGTTGGTCTGATACCAGGTAACATTTTGCCTCGCGGGCCACAGGCTCCATTGAAGCATACGAGGACCAGCCTCAAGTGCCTCAACAATCCGTTTCCCTATCATGTTTAAAATCTAAATTTAATTACTATCACACAAAGTACCAGTAAATTTGTGCAATTATAAGTTGGCAAGAGATGCATTGTAAAAGTGAGAAAACGTCACCCTCGAAAAAGACCCCCTAACATACGCACACATACACAAAAACGACAAACGTGTGTGGCATTCCCCGAGTTTTGCAGGCTCCAGGATCCGTCCATGTCCACTGTCGAAAAGCAGGGCCGCTGAACACCCGACAACAGCAAGCGACACACCTATGGACACAGCACACGACCAGCCAGCGACCAGCCTGCTATGCCAGCTCTGCACATGGACGGCACACGAAAGAAGCTAGACCAGCTCGCTTCCTCTGAGCAAGACGCATACCAGTGAGAAATGTCTGTTGCAAATCGACATCAAAACGTCATCGAAACGATGTCGAAATAGTGGAATCGACGTCGCAACGATATCGTTTCGATATTAATTTCTCACTGGGACACCCTTGCGCCCTTCAGCCCGAGCGGTTGTGGTCGCCCTGTGTGTGGTGGGGGTGGGCCTCGTGGTTGTGCTTGTCGGCCTGAGCGTCGTCGCCCAGGACGAGGCTGCTGGCGCCGTGCACAGCGCCGCGCACCACCTCGCGCACCACTTGTGAGAGCGAGTTGGACACGTCCTGGCCACCAACGCCCTGGCCGCCAACGCCCCCAACGTCCCCGGTTGGTCCACCTTTGCTGTTGTATTTGGCGAGGAGCTCAAACACTAGGCCGTTGGTCCAGCCGAAACCCTCCTGGACGGCGTACTCGCCGCCACCACCGAAACGCCCGATGTTGACCGCGTCGTACTGGAAGCAGAGGGAAGTCCGTCAGCGACTATGTTACGGTTGGGCAGCGGTCGGGCGCACTTGCACCTGAAGTGCCTTACCTTCTCAAACATCATGGTGTTCTGCTCGTATCCCAAGTAGTTGGCGTGCAGCCACCGCCTGGCCAGCTCGTCGGCCAGGTTCATCGCGTCCTCCTGCCCTGTCCGATCGAGGCCCTGGATGACGAGGGCCTGAATCGGCGCCCAGCAGTTGGGGAAGTCCCACTGCTCGCCCGTGTTGGCGAGGGAGGAGGGGGTGCCGCCGCGGTACGACAAGAGGCCGGTTTTCTCGATGTACTTGACGGCCTGCAAGACAAAAATCGTCGTGTTCGAGGAGAAGCTCTTTCCTCGCAGTACCAGACACGAAACGGCGCGCCTGCTCGTCCTTACCTTCTCCGCGATATGAGCGACCTTGTCCCCGTCGTAGCAGTTCGTCCAGAGCGGTGCCAGGTTGGAGCCGTAGAAGTACTCGCGCTGCTTCTTGTTGAGCGCGTCGTAGTCGTACCAGATGCCGTCCTCTTCGTTCCACAGGACGGCCTGCACCGCCGCGCGCAACTCGTTCGCGATGCGGCCGTAGCCCGTGGCCTTGTTGCGCTGGTTCAGCTTGGTCATGAAGAACTGCAGACTGGAGGCCGCGCCGTACAGGAAGGCGTTGAGGTCCACGGGCACAATCGAGGTGGTCTTGATGTCCTTGAGCTCGCCTGCGCGATGGAATCGGCGTAAGTAAAAGGTTTGATCGCAGCTCTGTGTCTATATAGATCCAGCCGGCGCCCAGTGTACTCACCCTTGTTGGTGCCGTCCCTGTCAATGAACCACCTGCTGGAGAAGTCCCAGCCCGTCGCCGCGCCCGACTTGAGCTCCCAGTACATGCGCTCGCGGTCCTCCGTCGAGTTGGCCAGGTGCTCGGTCGTCTCGAAGTCCTCCCTGCGACAGGAACATGAGTTAGAGTTGGTCGTGCCAGGCTGGGTGGGGGGGCAGGCGGAGTTGCTGGAAGTTGTCGACTCACCGGTATGACTCTGGGCGCGGGCCGTTGGAGAGGAAGAAGTACCTCGCGAGGTTGTATTTTTGGCCATCTTTCTCGACCTATAGTGGACAGTAAAAATATTTCTTTTAGGTACAGCTTCTCGACGGTTAACAATAACAAACCCCTGGACGGACCGGCTCGCTTACCTCAATCATGGAGTTGTTCATCCAGAAGTTGAACTCCTTCTCGAGGGTTTCCATGTTGTCCTCGATGAACTTGATGTCGTTGGTCTTGTCGTAGTAGGCGCGCGCCATGGCGATGAGCAGGGGCGGCTGGGAGCGCTCCTCGTAGTACACGCGGCTGCCGTTGGGCACGAAGCCGAGGACCTTGACGAGGTGCATGAGGTTCTCGATGACGCCCTTGGCCGTCTCGTGCATGTCGCAGAAGAGCAGGCCCTGCAGGATCCAGTACGAGTCCCAGTAGTAGAGCTCCTTGAAGCGGCCGCCGGGGATGACGAAGCCGTGCGGCACGTAGATGAGGGAGTAGTGGCTGGGGTTGTCGCGCACGTCCGTCTTCATCTTGCGCGCGAGCATGCGCCACAGCTTGTTGAGGCTGTGCGCCCACTCGCGGTACTTCCGGTTCTCGATGCGCTCGAGCAGCGCCGGTTGTTCGGTCCAATCTGAAGGGATCCACTCTTCGAGCTCGTCGCCGTCCTGTAAGCACAAGAAGAAACGTCAGCCTCGTCTCCGGTTTCAAAGTTCTCCAGTAGTGCGCGGTAGAGACGATACTTGCCTCGAAGGTCTGGTTGACGAAGTTTTGGACTTGCTCGAACGAGGGGTTGCTGCCCGTCTCCTGCATCAGCTTCTCGAACTGCTTGAGCGCGACCTCGGGCGACTCGCGCACCTTCTTGTCCACGAAAGTCTTGGAGTCCGGGTAGATCCTGGCCATCTGCACCACATGGAGGAGCTCTCCCTTGCAGTAGATGTCACTGCAAAATAAAATTAAAAATATTTGGTCAACGACGCGTTCTGCAAAGGGTGGGTGTTCGAACCCCGACAGCCCTTTACCCCCCCCCCCTCTTTTCCCCGTCCTGTTTCAGCAACGTGGTCAGCAGCCGCCGCCATGCAACGGGGCGAAGGTGAACGACCCCAGCTCCGAGCGGCGTCAGGGCGGGCGTGTGAGGAAAGCGAGAGTGGGCGAAGGGAAGGGGAGCAAGCCGCACGGCGAGGTGGTGCTCTCTTTTGTTCCTGGTCCAAGGGCTGGCATCGTCCTCCCCCTCCCCTCCACGCTGGCCGAGAGGCGGCCCGCCGGAGCCTGCGCGCCGGACTTTGCCCTGCAAGTGGCCGAGGCCGAGGACATCCCGGGTCCGCGTCCGCGTCAGTCTCCCGCCCGCTCACGTGGTGCTCGGCTGCTCGACATGGCTCCCCAGCTGCCCCAGCAGGGCGGGCCGCCGCCGCCCCCGCAGCACGGCAGCAGAGGCCGCCCCGCCCGCACGCACCCCGAGGAGGCCAAGACTCAGCTGGCCGCGCGCCGACCCAGGGCCGGCGAGACCCTCGCCGAGCTCGCCCAGGACCTGCTCCGGCTCACGAAGATGGCGTACCCGCGGATGGACAGCGCGTCGCAGGTGAGTGGCGGCCGACCACAGCAGGGCCTCGGCCAAAGCCCCGCCTCTCCCCGCGGCAGCCCTTACCGGAGTTCATTTTTCCAGGACGAGCTGGCGCGCGACCGGCTGCTCGTCGAGGTAGAGGACCCCGTCGCGAGGAAGCGCGCGCGGCTGGCGCAGCCCCCGAGCCTGGCCACGGCGCTGCGCGAGCTCACGGGGCACGACCCCGCCAACGCCACCACGCCCTCGGACACCACCATCACCACCACGACGTCGCCGCCAGGCGATGGGCGCTGCGGCTGCGGCGGGGAGGACGACGCGCACGGCCTCGCCGTCGCCGTCAAGGAGAACACGGAGGCCGTGCGCCAGCTCGTGGAGAAGATGGCCAAGAGGGAGGAGCAGGAGGAGAAAGGTTGGGGTCTGGGCTGGGGCTGGCGCCTGTTCTGGTGAATCACGGCTACTTAAATGTAAGGACTCTCTTGAGCCGTGACAGGCAACATGCTCCAATAATTGTCACGACCTGGTCACAACAATGTAAGCAGTAGGACTTTGGCGGCTGATAGTGGCGCAGCGCCACGCCGGCCGCGTGCACAGCGAGTGAGAGGCGCTCCGGTAAATATAGCGGCCGAAAGGAGTGTATACGTGTTATTGCACCGGCGGCTATCACGGGCGAAGAGTTTGCCGGTGAGTTTACTCGACTCTGCTGCTATCTAAAGCGCAGCAGCGGTGCTGCCGGGAGAGCGAGCCGCCCACGCGGCCCCCGAGTGGAGCGGTGCGCGCGGGGCGCGGGCGGACGGCCCGATCAGCGGATCGGATCGTGACGGGCTCAAGCGGACGGCGTGACAACAGCCCGTGCTACTACTAGAGCGGTGTATTTAGCGAGAGTGTGTTGCTCACCGTGATTCGTATTGCAGTAAATGTATAGAGCGGAGTGGAAGAACCCAATAAACTAGTTCTGATGCGTTATAAACCTTTTGTTGATGTTTTCACATTTTCTCACAGTTTTCATTCCAATACATACACATTTGGGGGGCTACTTAAAAACAAAATCTGCGCGTCACAGTGATTCGTACGTAGGCTACCCCCGCGCGCCCCGGTTTCCGCCGACTCATTGATCAAGGTCAGGATCAATCACCTGTCGCGCCCGGGAGGAAGGCGCGGCGCGGCACGCCCGCGGCACGCGAGCCGTAAGCAAACTACGAGCAACATGGAAACTTCGCGCCAGCAGCTTCAGCAGTGCCCGGGTATCTTCCAACATGGCTACACAATGATTGATCCGCACCATCGACAATCGACAGGGAATGACGACCTTTCGCAGACAGAGCGGAAAAATGGGGAGGACTTGGTGAGGGTACCGGAGGAGTGGGCTGGGCAACTTACTCGGCTGGGTCGAGGAAAGAAGTTGGATATTTGGGGAGAGGGGGGAGGGGGGCTAAGACCCCGGCAGTAGCTTAACAGCCCGATCGACCAGCACAGCGACGGCGAGGAAGGGGTCACGCCCAGTCGAGGCGTCAATGGCACACATTAAGTCATGAAGTAGTGACCGCCGCGCCCCCCCCCCCTTACCCTCGGTTCACACGGTGAAGGGAGGCGCGGCTCGCCGAGGACCGGAATACCGCCCCCATCCCCCCTAAACACGCTTTGTACCCGCGACGCCGCCCTCGCACTCGCGCAACGTGACGCGCAGCCTCCCCCCCCTTCCCCTTTCCCCTTCAACACGTTTTGTACTCCTTCGCGCCGCCACTGCTGCCCTCGCGCAACGTGACGCGCACCCCCCCCCCCCTCTTTGTCTCTTCCGGGGTGGGTGGGGCGGTCGTCGACCTCCCCCTGCCGCCCAGCTGTCCTGCTCTGCGCCACCGCGTGCCACCCCTCCCGGTGTCCTGGATTGAGCAAGGGGTGCGGGTGACGCACGTTGCGCACAGAATTGCATCAGCAAACAAACCCGAATAAATACCGACGGCGGAAATGATCCGCGGCTCTTGCACCCACCCAAGAGAAGAGCCGTGCCGTGCCACCAAAGTAGGGCAAGCTGCCGG
>NW_026267331.1:603324-607464 GCF_000697945.3 Frankliniella occidentalis | reverse complement strand
CCCCCCCGGTTCGATGACGTAGCCGCGCCACGGCGCCCGCGCACCGGGCCGCACCGAGCCCGGCCCGACCCGAGGGGTGGTGGTGGTGGTCGTCGAGGTGGTGGTGGAGGCTCAGTGCTGCTGTGACGGAAAACGCGTCACTCACACGGCGCCGGCGTGGCGCGGAGGGGAGTGGAGCGGCGGCGACCGGGAGGCGCGGCCGCGACTCCAGCGGACTCCAGCGGTGCGGAGGAGAGGTGGGGGAGGACGCCGAGGACGCAGGCTCCCCAAACCTGGATTCTCTTCTCTGTGCTTTTGTACACTCTTGAAGTAGATTTTTGTACTTGCTGCACAGTCCTCTTCATGGTGACCGTTTCTTCGGGCGGTCCTTTCTCCTCTTTCCTTGTCAAACGGCCTCCGATTAGTCAACTAGATATTAGTCACGACCACGCCGCAGGACTCTCCGTTCGTTATCAGGACCTTCGGCTGCCCCACGTGGTCAGCTGGTGGCCGGTGGGTGAACGAAACGCCCGGGGTCCGTGCGGACGTCGTGCCTGTGTGAGTGTGTGTATGCAGCAGCAGCACGCGCCGTGGTTGCAAAAGCGGTCGCGAAAACCAGTCAATGGTCGCGTCTAGGCGGAGTGAAACGTGCCGTCGCGGGTCTGTCACCCATGGTCTGCGAGCGTCGCGTGGCCGGCCGCATGCTGCCAGGTCTCTCTTCGAAATCCGAAATTTTGATCCAAATGTGCCATATTGTCTCCTGTATTGTCTTCACAAAATCGCATTTCCACTATTTTGGGCCAGTTCCACACCCCCCGGCCCCTCTCCAAACAGACTCAGCCGTCGTGCCCTATCGCAGGAGGGAAGACCCTCGCCTGCCCATGTGGATCATTCCATGCGATGGCGTCGACCGTCGAGGGTGGAAAGGCCGTGGAGGCGAGGCACCCAGGGGGAGCGGAAAGGAGCCCGGGGGGAATGGGGGCACACGGACGGGCTTCTCGAGGGCGGGGATGAGAGGGACATTCCCAAACGGCAGTTTCACCCCAGAGGAGTACTGCCCCCAAAGTCGGAGGGATGCGGGTAGAATTCCGTTCACACAGCGGTGGCGTGGCGTAGCGTTTCAGGTAGAGAGAATAAAAATTGTGTGTGTGTGTGTGTGTGTGTGTCGCACAGCAGCTGATACGGCTGGCGTGCGGGGCCGTGCGGGGCCCCCAGCCCAGTGCGTGGCGGCGGTGGAGGTGTGTCCCCGGCCAGCCAATCCCGACGCTCGGCTCGGCTCGGGCCTAGGTCACCTGGGGCCCCCTCCACCACGGAGCAGCCGTTACCTTTCTGCCGCCGTCTCGTCATTCCCCGGCGCGGCGTGGCGCGGCGCGGCGCGGCGCGGGTATTCAGAGGAACGCGACGACGCAGTAAACACTTGTTTCGAGGGCCGCGCCGGGCATTGCCGGTCAGACAGGAGCGTGACAGGACAGGCAGGCAGGGGTGCAAGCGAAAATAGGCCAGGCTATCGAGGTTAATAAATAGAAATGTTTACGTCGTCCGTCGTCCTCCTCAGGACGCAGAACGGGGACGGCGATCGACAGCAAAGTACTCTATACAACAACGCTGTCCTTCGCGGAGAACGACGGTGGAGCGATAAACACGGTGGTATGGGTTCGAAGGGTCCAGTCCGGCCGCTCTGCAAGCAGGGAATTCCATTTTGTGTTCCACTCCACGAGGTCCCGGCTGGTCGGCTGACCTGGTCTCGTGACTCCAGCCACTCCAGCCTGGAGCTCGGCCGGCCGGTCACGTGAGCGATAAGCTTTACATGAAAGAAGGCTCAGCTTCAGGCCCCTGCTGCTGAGGTAGTCGGGCGTGTCGCCGGGGAGGGCCCGGCTCGGAGCGCCTCTGCGACAAGACACGTGTGAGATGCACGTGGAGGGAGCGCCCCGCAGTATACCAACTGCTCCCTACACCGTTAAAATAAAAGCGCAGGATTGTAAGTAAGAAGCGTCCGAGTTACCGTGCCTGCCATTACCCTGAGCGAGTAGTATCGGCTCAAAAGAGGCGCGCGTTATACTCTGCAGTAAATCTTATTTTACTTTTTTTTTAGTGCGACAGGACAATGAACACGTCCCCTTATTACCGGGCGACCGGTTCTAAGCAGCGCTTACGCACGAGCGAGTGCACGCCAGAACGGATCTGGACTCGGGAAAAAATGGATGATCGAGGCAACTATATAAGGATAATACTCAAAGCCAAAAATACACGAAGCTGGTTGGTTTTACGTCGCCAGGGAAGGGAAGGGTGGAGCCAGCCAGCCCAACCTTCAGGCTGCAATGCAAGGTCGGCCGGCTCCTTCGCGCGCCCGGACGAGACGGGACGGGGCACCTCATGCACTGCGGTAGCCGACCAATTAGACTACCACGAGACCCAAACTAGACCTCATTTGAACTCACAGAGACTATCAAACTCGGCCGTGATGAAATATTCATCGGTAAACTGGCTGCGGCTGACCGACATTCCCGTGCCTATGCAGCCAGAGTCACCGCGTCGCCGTCGCCAGCAGCAGGCAATAAGTGTGCAATAGACAGAAACGCGGAGCAGAGGTGCGGAGAGCGCGAGACCTCCAGAGTTTTACTGGGTGGCCCATCGGCGCCGTACTTTCTTCTGGTTACTCTGCACCGGACGCAGGCGTGTGGACGGGTTGCATACTCGCACGGGGCCGTGAGGCACCTGGGTGATCACCGATAGGTAGCAAGGCAAGCCCAACCGCACGCCTGCACCCGGTACAGCATAACCAGAAGGAAGAAATGATGTCGCCGATGGGCCACCATGCAGTACAACCTCTCGTTTCTCTTACTACTCGTCCGATATATGTCGCAACCGGTCGCAACGGAAAGAGACATCGGCGCCGCGCGTTCCCGTCGGCTACCGAACATCAATCAGGACGGACCGCCGCTGCACCGCGTATTGTTCCGCGGGAGAGCCGCAGACAGAGCGGAGCGGACCATGGACGGATGACGTCGAGCTGCGTACTCCATGCCGTGATAAATGGAAAAGCCATTTAAATACCATTATCGAAGGTATCATTTTCAACGATGGAAAATTTCAACGAAAATTTCAACGCTGTGACTTTTTGACCTTTTGGATTGAAGACAACTACAATAATAATTGAACTAAAACTGCATCCAGTGGTGCGTGGACCTGTGCGGCGCTGCGCGTGCAGTCAGTCGCCTCGACAGGTAGTTGGCGACTGCCCGCCCGGCCCCGGTGTGCGTTGGGCTGCCTGACTCCTCGGCGCCGGGCGTCGACTGGGCTGCCTACCAACAAGGCGTCGCGGCGCCGACGACATCGGGGCATGGGGGCCCGTCAAGACGGCCGGGGCCGGGCGGCGGGCGCTCAGTCGCACAGCAGGGCCAGGGCCCGCCAGACCCGCAGGGCGCCGCCCACCCACTCCAGGGAAAGGGAAGGACAGGTGCGGCATGTGATATTCTAATTGCGAAAACGCGAAACGTGTCCTTGCCAGTCCCACCCATCCATCCTGATAACCTACTTTCGCATTATCGCCCGCTCGCGGACAGGGGAAGGACGGCGGCCAGCAGCAGGTCGCCGGGGCCGCGGCGGCGCTGACCAGGGCGGGATAAGGGCTGGTAGGGCAGGACAAGTAGTGTGTGTTGTGCGGTGCAGTGCCTCTAGGATCGCATAGAAAGTACACCCGTCGTTCGCCGTGACGAACCTGCCCTGCCAAGTTGAGGATCGTTCAGCCTGTGCGAGCTCACATAGCGCCTGGGGGGGTAGGCAACATCTTGCCTGCAGTGCATGCGTGTATCGCTGGGTGGCCTACCCTGAGTCTCACAGGCGCCGAGTTCCCGGACGTCTACTTTATGGAGGATCCCTTTTCGAGAGGTCTCTCGCCCCTACTACCCGCGTACTCGAACCAAAATTCACGTCGTGGTGGTCCTTGACGTTGACGGAACCGGACCGGGGTAGCCGTATTGCATGTTTTGGGTGAGAAGCCTTGGGGCAGCGGACCGTGTCGGCAAACAGGTGCCCCTTCGGCCGCTGCCCTCCCCATCGGACACCACACCGTCACCGTTACGTCTCGAGCTCGACACCGCCGCACGCCGCGCCCTGACCTCCTCGACGCTGTATTCGGCGTGCGTTACGTTCGATCTATAC
>NW_026267331.1:596545-602875 GCF_000697945.3 Frankliniella occidentalis | reverse complement strand
CGCGGGCGCAACTACTGCCATGTGCAACGCGTCGTCGTCATACCTTCAAGATGAATAATTTCGAGTGACTGTCCGTACGCGATGGACGAGGAAGCCCATCTATTTTCCCTCCCTCCTTCTCCCACCTACCTTCCCCGCCCGACCTCCCCACCCTCCCATCTCAACCAGGAGGATATTTTCTGTTTCGTCTGTTGTCTGCGGCGGATAGCGCTCGTTCGTGCTCGAGCACCATTACAATTCAGTACCGTCGATGCTGCTGCTGCTACTGCTGCTACTGCTGCTACTGTTGCTGCTGCTATTGCAGCATGCTGTCGTTGCTTTGGTCGGCGAAAACCTCCACCGTCGATACTAATGAGGGCGTGATTGTTATATCGTGCCGAACTCTGCGAGTATAGTGTTTTTCGGTTATCAATATCGCCCCGCCGAGACAGCTAAATTAGGCAAAGGCGATCGAACGAGACTGTTTACCTCGCGATATACACCACTACACAGTAGCGGAACGGCAACAAAGTGCGAGAAGCGCTACACGACGCGAGGCCTGTGAGTATCCCGCTCGGCAACAGAGTCCGGGGGGTACACTACACACTGCTAATTAGCCGGAGGTGCTTTACTCTCGGATTTCCATGCGCGGCTCGTTGAGCAAGACGTTAAAGCGGCAGTAAATAGTTCGTGTACTCTCAGGGCTGAAGGAAAGGCAAAGGAGCCCGAAATATGAACGAGAAAGCCATAAGCTGTGAATAAAGCTCCGACATCGCGGCTCCTCCCGGCTGTCAATAGCGGCCAGGCGCACCGGCGGCGCGCGGCGCGCCAGCCTTGGCGGGAGTAGCGCCACGCCGCGCCACGCCACGCCAAGGCGCGGGAGGGAGGGCACAAGTAGTAGTAACTGCGCGGCGTGGCGGGGCGCGGCGTGACAAGTCAGAACGCACACAGCGCGCGAGAGAGAGACAAGAGGCAGGGCAGGCCGGCACGAACCAGTAAAATAATAAAGAGATTCCTCCTCGGTGTATTACCGGCGCCGGCGCCGCTGCTGCTGCTGCTGGAGTTGTCGGAGGCACGGAGGAGAGGGTAGGAGGGGGGAAGGGGTGGGAATATTCCAGGCAATGCGAGCAGCACGAGCGCGAGTAGTGCGGCGCGGAGTGGTCGCGATTCCGCGAGCAAGGCCCGAAGCTTCTTTGCAGCAGCAGCAGGGCTCGCTTTGCCATTTCCCCTCCTCTCTCTCCCTCCAGTACGTGGTGCTGGCTGGAGAATGAAACGTGGCGCGCGCCGGTGAATCATACCGACAGCAGCCCGTACACCACGTCGGCCCTCTGGGACGTAACTCCATTGTCCCGCTGGAGTGCACCGGCACCGCCCCGCCCCGCCCACTCGCACTCGCGCCGGCTACACTCGGCACCGTTTGGCGCCGGCGAGCGAGCAGCACCTCTCCGTCCCGCCCTCTACGCCGCCCCCTCCACACATCCATTCACCACCGCAGCGGTGCGCCAAATTTAGCTCGTCTCAATGACGCGACCAATCAGAAAGAGCGAGACAGAGAAAGAGATAGAGAGGTACATAGAAAAGGAGAAGAGGACCCTCCTCTCGCCTTCGCGCAGTCGTCCTTTGCCTCGCTCTGCAGTGAGTAGTGAGTGAGTGAGTCGTCCTGGCGCGTGGCGTGCCGGTCACTTACTTTGCTGGCGGCTGCGCCTTTGGGGGCCACGTGGGCGTCCAGCCGCACCCGCCTGAGCCCGGGCTCGGCAAATGAATGAGGGACACTGCCAGGAAACGGCGCGCACATCACACACACACACACACACACATGCGAGGGCTTTACGAGTACCCCTCGGCCCCCACGCGGCGCGTGGCCGGCGATGGGAATTCCCCCGTGTCCTGCCAGGCCGGCTACGGCCGCCGCCGCCGCCTTGCCCTGACCAGCCGCACGCAAAGTGGTCCAGATGAAAGTGAGGCTGCTGCTGCGCCTGCGCGTCACGTCGCCGACCGTCCCTCATTATGTATTGCTGCAACGCCACGACGCGCGCACCGCGGGCCGGCCGCCGACGACGACGGGGGCAGGACGCGGTGTGGTGGCTGGAGGCGAGGCGCGGCGCGCGCGCGGTCCGCGGACCCAGGCTATAACTGCATTTTTGACGTCATCGCCTGGTCACCTGCTCCTCGCCGCGGCCGCGCCTCTCCAGGGACCTGCTATACTACACTGGCTGGCCGCCACCCCCCTCCTCCTCCTGCAGCAGCCGCACCGCAGGGTCTGGTTTCGCAGGTCAGAGCCAAGAAGTAGTCGGGCCCGCGGCGGGGCCGTCGGCCTCCGCGTACACGCATCGGGTTGTCGACGTCATGCGGGGCAGCGGTGACGTATCGGGAGGACGCCAGCGACGGGTACTTGACGCAGTGGAGCCCCCGCCTCGGGAGGGCAGCCCCAGTAAAGTAGGCTACGGGTGACCCCCCAAGGCTGGCGCGGACGCCGGAGGGGTTCACAAACGACGTCACTGGCGTCGCTGGAAGTACGCGAACGGAAGCCGGAAGGTCCCCGACGACGCGCAACTACGTCAGCCAACCCCAATGGACCTTCTCCACCCCAACATTTTGCACTATACACGAACGTTTCATCAAACTTTATTTCTTTCTACCCTCTACTTCGCATACTTTTCTGGGTGCCGCCCGCTGAAGCCAGACAAAGGATGCGGCCAGAGTGGTGATTCCCTGCAGTGCCACCGCCGCCGCCACCGCAGAGCAGCGCCGCCCGCGCGCGCGCTCGGCGCGTCCCTTCGACGCGTCCTTGCCGGTCCGGCGGTCCGACGCCGCCAAGGCAGGCGTCGAGGCGCCGAGTGCCGAGCAGAGCCGGGCGCCGCCGCGCGGGAACACTACTGTGATTGAGAGACGCCGTCGGCGACGACGGGCGTGAGGGCGAGAGGTGCATGCTGCATCCTGCCGGCACCTGTGCTCCGAGGGGTGAGGAAGGAGGAGAGTGACCCTCCGATCCTTTGTTATTGTTTGACTGATTAGGCGCCAAATTCAAATTTGACAGACCGGCGCGCAGCAAGGCGAGCACTCCGCCGGAGCGAGCTGCCGGAAGCACTGCACAGGAAAGGCGGCGGAGGTGCCGAGGAAGCTCGACCGAGGCCTGATTGAGGCTGGCGGGGAAGGTTGTCTCGCTCGGCTCGGCTCGGCCGACTGCTACTCCCAAATCGACGAAGAGTCAATGTCAGCGAAATGGGGCGAGTCGGCGCGGCGGTAGCCAGCGGCGCAGTGACGTCGTTCGTGAACCCTTTCAGCGTCTGCGCCAGCCTTGGGGGCCACTCGCAGTCTATACTTTACTGGGGTGACCCCCGGGACCGGGTTCTAATCCGTGAAGAAGTGACGGGCGCTGTGCCCTCCTCGGTCTGCACCCCAACCATGCGGGACGTGGACGCGAGCTCGAGGGACTACTCTACCTTCTGCAGGCGGCGGGCACGTGGCTGGAGTGCAGTCCCCGCGGGGGCCGCGCGCCCAGAGGCTGGATCAGCGGCGGCTGGGTGCGCCAGGACGCCGACGGGGACGCTGACCACGAGGACGCCGTCAGCGGCTGCGCCTGCAGCGTGGCCGTCGGCGCCAGGCCGTTGCGCGCAACCAGGTACTCGAGGACGAACAGCACCCACTTGAAGCCGTCCATGGCAGGCACCTCGTCGCGATCGGACACTGTGTTGCACTCGGCTCGCGGACAATCCGATCACGCCGTCAGCCGGGACAACCCCCTCCCGCGCGGGACGGCAATATCGCTCAGACTGAATCGACGGCGACGGGGTCGCGGCCTGACCGCCGGTTCTTTCTGACGGGTCAGCTCCCCGCTGCACCGCGCTCTCGGCTTGCGAATTTCGGGCCGTCCGTCGGGGTGCGCGGGAGCGGGGACGGGCCTGCGAGCGTTGCGGCGTGCGCGGCTTGCAGCCCGAACCGGCGGTCTCGGACTGACTCCGGTGCAAGCAAGCCGCAGCCGCAGGCCGCCTGCTCCGGGGCCTGCTGGCCGCCGCCGCCCTGCCTCCTGCCCTGCTGCTGCCCGCCGGGATGCGGGTTGGGTTCCGGGGGTCCGGAGCGGCAGCGGTATGGCGCGGCGGGGCGATGCGGGGCGCCTGCGGGGCGCGGCGAGTGGGAGGGAGGCTCTGGCGCGGCGGCAGCGGCGGAGCGCAGGGGCCCCACGCGTGCCGCTCGCCAACAGGTGGGAGAGAAGGGAGGGAGAGAGGCGTTCCCCGCGCCACAGGACCGCCAGCAGCAGCCAGGACTCGGCAGGACCCGGCGCACCTCCTCGCGGACGCTGCGCGCCCGGTCCCCTTTCACTCTCTCCCCAGGACCTGCGGTGGGGTTATGTCGGTGGGGCACGCCGCGCTCCCGGCGGCGCTCAACCTCTTCGCGAGCCCGTCCCAGCCGACCCCTGTCAGAGCCCGACCTCGACGTCCGATATTTTTGTGACCCAAATCCACGTCGCCCAGAGCCGTGACGCGCGCAAAAGTTGCAAAACGGAAGCGAAATTCCAAAAACAAACTATAAACGTCGATTTTAACCCCTTTTAAATCTCGCGTCCCGTCCCAGTCTTGCAGCCAGACGCCGCTCAGTGGTCCACCTTGCGGGCGAGTCGCGCGAGTCGTGGGCCACGCGCGGGCTGTCGTCGAAGTGCTGGGTGAAGGACCGGGTGTGTCGCCGACCCGGGCGTCCTTCGGTTTGGGTTCAGGCAGTTCAGGCTTGCAGATATTTCACGGGGCATCGCCCGTGGCGGCGTCGCGTTGCTGACGGCAGCGAAGGGCGTAAGTGCTCAACGCACCTTGCCCCGCCACCTCGCCGCCGTCCATGGACCAGCCCACGATGAGGGATACCCGATAAGCCGCGAGGACATGACCCTTTGGGACTGAGGCCTTGATGTCAGTGAGTTCGAGGATCGACGCGGCGTCCCTTTGACGTCCCTTTGGCTTCACCCTGGCGTCTCACTGACGCCCTGCAGCACTCACGTGCTGGCGAGCCCGCTACATCCGCTGCAGCCCAGCAGGACGCGGGCGACGGGCTGGACGTGCTCGGGGAGCAAATTGTCCAGGGGCCAGTCCGTCAGCCGGCTTTCATTTTCGTTGGTATATCGCCGCACGCTTTGGAACCGTTTTCAAACCGTTGGCGCGCAATGTTGGGATCCCCGTGACCGTGGCCTTGGGGAGTCAGCAGGTTGGCGGCTTTGACGACAAACAGGCGCGCTGCAGTACGGTCTTATCTGACGGACACGTCTTCAGAGGATTAGGATTCTGCTATTCCTGCGTTTCGACACGGGAGCTGAACGAAATGATTTACGGCGGGAGGGGCAAAATGTAACTCTTTACTACTTGGTTCAACCTTCGCCACTTGCCCCCTTCCACCACCTCTCTGCCCGTGGCAGAGCTGGAGCTGGGCAACAACAGCTTCCGAATCACTGTTTCATTAGGCGCCCATGGACAATTCCACCGAGCGGCTGCCGGCTGCCGGAGTACAGGAAAAGAGTACTTTGCTATTATTTTGCTCCTGAGAGGTCGATGGACCTCCCGGAATACCCATCGAGGAGAACAGAGAGAAGACCACGTCGAGCAGCGTCCTTGTGAGTGCATCACCGGGCGAGCACTCTATACCCCGAGTTCATAAACACATTACGTACCCTTTTATTTATACTTGTGTAGCGCGCTTTAAAAACTATACTACCTTAGTATAAGAACACGGGTAACGAAATAAAATCCAAAGAACTCGTAGTGGTGTTTTCTAGAAACCATTGTCGTGTACTTGAGTAGGGAGCAAGATTAAATTTTTCATTTTTTTTTCAATTTTTTGATACTTTGACGTGCTTGTCGCTGCGCCGTGCAGCCAGATGTTTTCCCGTACTATCTGTGCACACTGCTCAAAACTTGATAAAACAAATAATGGCATTCCGTCCGTCGCCTGACTCTGCCACACTTTGACGAGCTGCAGCCCTCGCCACGCCACCGCCTCCCCCCAGGGGTATACGGCCGGCTGGTATATAGCGGTCCGCGCAAACAGGAGATTACGGAACTTTTCATTTTATTTCACGAAATAGCTTCAAATAGAGGCGGTGTGTTTTGTGACGCGTGCTGATCTCCGTAAACCGCGTCAATGGAGTGGAGACGCACAAGGATGGTACACAAGGGGATTAAGTCTATCCTGCAGGGCTTTACTGCCCGTATGTCGCCGTGTTGTGCTCGCCATTTTTCTATATCAGTGACGAACGATGCTTTCCGCGCTGCTCGAGTTTCCTGGCCAGCATCAACACTAACATCATCAGCGCAAAAGCTGCTCTTATCAGCTCGCGGGTTGGGGCGTGGCGGGGCGTGGCGGGGCGGGGCG
>NW_026267331.1:594646-596405 GCF_000697945.3 Frankliniella occidentalis | reverse complement strand
GGCGCTACGCTCCACGGGAAGTATTAGTTCGAGCTGAGTAAAACGTGATGATACGGTTCATGGCCGCATCATACACAGGCATATCCGATTGTTGCCAAAAACTCGGAAACAGCCTCGTCCGATTGTCGTTATCGGCTCCCCGTGCGGCGCACCCGTGCTCGCGGAGAGTGGAGGAAAAAGACCCCTCTGCCCCGCAGAGCAGCGCGCAGCTCGCTGGTCGGGCCGGGCCGGGCCGGGCCGGGCCGGGCCGGACCGAGCGCCTGTGGATAGGCAAACGTGCAGTCGGAGGGCACGGGAGCGCTCGCGTTGCCTACCCACCAGGCGCCCACGCGGTAGAGGCAGAGGCTGCGGCCATACCTCGCGGCCGCCGTGCGGCGGTCTCGCATAGTGTCCTCCTCCTGGAGCGCTGGGTCCCCGATGACGTCGTGGAGGACACGGAGGGAGGAGGATGGAGTCCACTCCCTCCCAGGACGCAGGCCGGAAGGCCCAAATAGAGTGGTGCATCTGGTTCGAACCGGACACACACGCCGCGACGCACGCACTCTGGCGGCCCACTTATAAGAGGCCATTCTATTGTGGTGCAGCCAGGGGCACGGGGCGGGACTGGGTGGGGCAGCCGAGAGGTCGCGGGTAGAGTCTGAGGCGCAGGGCGGGTGACTCGACACACCGAGAAGAGGACGCCCGCGCCCAAAACATGTCACCCTCCTCACTATCTGCCGCTGACACACCGCCGATCGGAATTCGGTCCTTGTCACGCCCCGGGCCCGACGCGTCGTCCCCGCCCATCCTTCCTCGCGAACCGTCGCACGCCGGGAGTCATCATCATAGTCAGCGGATGAAGGAGATTTGACGGACACTTTTATCTTCCGCTAGGGAAGGGCCGTATGGGCGCCAACGCCAGGCCGGGCCAGGCCGGCACCAGGCAGCGACATGCACGCCCCGCGGGCGCTAACGTCGACGGGGCTAACAACGACGACGACGACGCACATCGTCTACCTTCTCGAGCGACAGCAGCCGTGCAGAGAGTCCGTGCGATCGCATACGGCACCCGCCGTGCTCCGCACTCTCACGGCGGAAGCGAGGGGGAGGCGTCGGAATGTCGGAAACTCTGCGCCGTCGCGGGTCAGCTAAGCTCTCTGTCACTCTCTGCCGTGCTGACTTAATCCTCCGTCTGGGGCGCGCGGGTCCCACGGGCGTGGCCGCCGCCGCCGCCGCCTCGCAGGGCGTGCCGGGCACGACCCTGCACAGTGACTCACGCAGACGGACGTGTCTCAGCACCCATAGCCTGGCCCACGCACTGCGGCGGCAGCAGCAGCAGCAGCGCGCGCGCGCCCAGCGCTGTGACGGTCCTGCTCAACCGGCGAACTCGTCGCACTGCGCCGACACGACGTCGGGGTAGGAGGTCGCGCTTGACCGTCGCGCACCCCCAGGACGCTCAACGACCTTGGCGCCGGCGTCGCGGCGTAGCCGCGTATCTGTCGTCGGCATTGTCCCCAGAGAACCACCGTATTCACAGGTGCCTTCGGCTCTTATTCTATTTGCCGTCCGAATGACAACGACATAACAAGAACAAGGCGTCGCGCGGCGTTCAAAAGGCGTCCCGACGCCACACCGCCATAACGCCGGGTGTGAACAATACAAAAGAGGCGGCGTCGCGGAGCAAGGCACGCGCCAACGGCACGTGTCCAATGGAGATCGAACACCGGCCCGACGCCTAGTCTCGTTATTTTGTTATTTTTGTTTTTTTAAGATATATTTT
>NW_026267331.1:590343-593611 GCF_000697945.3 Frankliniella occidentalis | reverse complement strand
CGGCGGCGGCGGCGGCGCCACCGCCGGCCACACGGCAGGCCGTGACCGCGCCGCGAGACGAGACGGAATGTCTTGCATTTAATTGGCGACATTTGATCGCCACCACTCGGCCGCACCGGCCACATCGGACCAGTCGAGTTGCCGCCAAATTGCCAAGGGCGCGCGCAGGCCGGACGCCTGTGACATATCCAAGGACCGCGCGGTGCGGTACGCTTCCGCAAACGGTCAGGACCCCGGAGGCGCGCACACGGTGCACGGCCGTCTGGCCGCGTGGCTGACGGCGACGTGTCCGGTCACGGTGACGAGTCCCGAGAGCACTCACCTAGAGCAGGACGGCCGGATCGTGTCGGAGAGGACGCCCTCGGTGCTGAGGACGTGCGCGGGTCCCAGGGAGGTGGAGGCACCGCTGGCACCGGCCAGCAGCAGGAGCCCGGCAAGGGGCACCACTAGCAGGCACTGCATGGCGGCGGCGGCGACGGCGGCGAGCACGGCGACGGCGGCAGCCAGCAGGTGGACGACGAGAGGGTGGAGGTGTCTCGCGGCGGGTGGGGCGGACGGTGCTGACGGGACCGCTACCGAGCTCGCACCGTGCCGGCGGACTCGCTCGACTGTCGCCGACTGTGCACTCTAAGACTGGGCGGCGGTAAAGTATAGATGAGAGAGTCCCGGGCCGCCCCGTCCCGCCCGGCCGGCGCGGGCCAGGCCAGCCCGCCCGGGCTGCACACACACACATGTGCGCGCGCCCGCGCTCGCGGGCAGGAGGGGCGGGTGCGGGCAGGAGAGGCGTACGCGTGCGCGGGGCGGGGCGGGGCAGGGCAGGGCGGCGGTGGGCCCGCCTGTCTCCCCGTCGCGCACCCAAAACATGTGCCGTGCACCTAGCCCAGCCCTCGCGGGCCAGCCCAAGCGAGTGCCTTCCGGCAACACGCAGCACACACGCGTACGCGTAGGGCCCTACATGCTTGTCCTTCGGCCCGGGTGCCCCCCCGGTCACGGGCCCCGGACATTCCGCGGAGTCCCTTCCGCGCGACGGCATGGGGGTTGCGGAAGGTGACGGCCAAGTAGCACTGGCCCCGCGGTCCCGGGTCGCGGGTCGCGGGTCGCGGGTCGCGGGTCGCGGGTCGCGGGTCGCGGGTCGCGGGTCGCGGGTCGCGGGTCGCGGCCCTAGGCTCCCAGTCCGCCCAGCGGCGCTCTACTTCCACGACATTATCACCCTCCTCCTCCTGGCCGGCAGGGCGACCTTGCGCGGCACTCGAGCGCACCCAGGAGGATATGTAGTTAGCGATAAGTAGGGTCGAAAAGGAGGGTCCGCCGAAAAGGAGGGTCGGCGCAAACCGCCGCGTACGCTTGATGAGATCGCTCCTGTCCACATTTCAGGTGTTCATAGTTCATAGCGAACGTGAACGGATGCTTAAGTGTCGAAAAATTGGACAGGAGCGAGCTCAAACAAGCGCACGCGGCGGTTTGCGCCGACCCTCCTTTTCGCCAGACCCTCCTTTTCGACCCTACTTATCGCTAACTACATATCCTCCAAGAGTCCTCTCGGGGTCCTTGGAGAACCGCATTACTCATGTGTGCGAAGATTAAGGGGTGCCGCCGGCGGTTGGCGAGACAATGAGGACGGGCTGACCTGCTTTGCTTGGATTGCAGGACGAATCACCTGTTATCTGCATGGTTGGTGCCGGCGGGGTCAGGAGGAGGCGCTCTCGAGGGGGCGTCGGCCAGTGCGCGGCGCGCCGGTGCGCTGGGCACCGAGGCCAAGCCGTGCCCCTCTTCGTCGGGGAGGCCGCGACGACGGCGGCCCGCCGGCCCGGCTGGCCCGGTGGTGGTGGGCCCCCAGACGCAGGCTGGAAAAGGGCCGGTTTAAAATAGCCCGCGCCCGCCCAGAACGGCCGGAAGGGAAAGGGAGAGGCGGATCGAGAATAGAATGAGGCTAGAGGCGAATTGGACGCAATGACTGGAGGGTCGGCCGGGCGCGGGCCGGGCGGCGGGGGCGGAGGGAAGTCCCTCTGGGGCCGCGGGGAGGAGCCCCGCCCGAGCCGACGATGTTTTGACCCGCCGCTAGCAATTAGCCTGATTTGAACTTGCGCGCCGCACGCCCCGCAGCCGATAGCGCGGCCGGACAGTGAAACAATTTCCGCCCGACACTTGTGTGTTTCCTCTCAAAAAAAGATGGGCCCCCGCTCGTCGCCGCCGTAACATGGTCACGGTCGCCTGTTCCCCCCGCGTCCGGTAGGTTAGGCACACCATACCCACCGCCGACCCGCCACAACCAACTCCCGTCGCAGAAACAAAACGTACGTACACCAAACAGCCGACCAAATCAAAGTCGCGAAAAACAAAAATCTCGACCGCTCTCGAGTGTTTTAGAGGTGAAATGTACACACACACTCACGCTCTGCCCGTAAAAATGGTTGTCACAACGCGTGTTTTTCATGTCAGCGCGGCGAAATAACGTCCCTTTTATCCTGTTTTTGCGCCCAACCGCCGTGACGACGACGCCTCCGTGTGAGGAGGGAGGGCGCCCGAGTGACTTTTCTCGCGCCCGCAGGGATAACCGCTCACTGTCAGCTGGCCTGAGCGAAGCGACCCGGTTTGGAACCGATTCTAACCGACTTCTCTGCTGCAGTCATTGTGGCTCGAACGCGACCACAGCATTCGGGTCTATCTCAACCGAATCCGTAGCACTGGCGTGGCGGAGCGTAGTAAGTGCGAGCGGAGCGCAGGTGAGAGGTGAAGCGGGGGGAGTAGTAGGGGAAGTAGTAGGGGAATCGGTGGAGGAAGAATCGGTTTCGGTTCGGGTCCGGGTTGAGACGTTCCAGAATTCGGTTTGGATTCGGGTCCAAACCGGGTCGCTTCGCTCAGGCCAGAATACAACCATGGTGCAGCAGCACAACGGCTGCCGCCGTGGTGATGCACTCGGATCCAAACGAGACGATATCCCGCCTCCCGGGGTTTTCTTCCAGTAGTAGAGCCCCGCGCGACATTGGCTTATCTACGCCCCGCGCGCCGCGCGACACATTTCCTAAACAGTTCGGCGAGAGACAAACCTGTTCTGCAGCAGTAGTACCGGCGCGCAAGCAGCGCAAGGCGGGCCGCGCGACTAGTAAGTGCAGTGAGGCTCCAGATTAGCGTCGCGCGCACAACAAAACGGGCTGTTTAGAATGGATGGTGTTTGCGCTGCAGGAACAAGAGGCTCGTGTGGCGTTCGCGTGCCCTGCCCTGTTCTGCGAAATTTATGCAGAACTAAATGCTCAACGGATTTCGTCGC
>NW_026267331.1:579778-580639 GCF_000697945.3 Frankliniella occidentalis | reverse complement strand
GAGAGGGGGAGAGTGGGCGGCCTCATTTGCAAATCATTTTAAGAATCGAGGTGCCATTATCTGTTGATTGATTACGAGCATAACACTGCATATTTCGCCAACGCGACAGTGATGGGAAACTTCCCACATTTTACATTTAAAAGTTTTGGCTGCGTTTCTTTTTTTCTTTTTTCGAGTGTCCAGAACTGAGACGCTCGCCAGCCCTCCGCCGCGTGCAGTTCGAGAGCGCTGCTGACTTGGCGTCTCCGCGGCCGCCCCTCGAGAGGTGATGCGGCACGATGTGGCGACATCGTGCGCTTCAGAGAAATAGTAACTGCTCTGAAGAGATGTGTGTCTTCATCTCTGCGATCAGCAGACACGACACGCGCCCCTCTCACGCCGCTGCTCCGAAACACTTCACTTATCCCCCCCCCCTTTCCCCCCCGCTCCGTAACTCACTCCGCGAGTGACGCTGCAGCAGTGCGAGTGTGACCCTGAGCCTGAGCTCACTTGTAGGTCCGCCCTACCCCCCATGGGACCAGGCGTGGCGACCCCATACTCCCCTGCCCTACCACGACCTCATGGTGACCGTAAGGGTGGCCGCGGCCCACGGCACGCAGAGTGTGGCTCACGGCCAAAAAAAGGTAGGGGGGCTTACCCACCCCATTGTGTAGCCCAGAAGAAAGGGAGGCAGCTCTGAAATCGTGCAGAGAATCGCGAGGAGCTTTTCCGCGCGTAAGCTCCGCCGAGCTATTCGCTCCACCCTGCGGCCCGCGGCAGCTGGTGTCCTAGACCTTGTTCGGATGGCTGCAGACAGTGCAAGTGGTGGCGGCAGCGTGGAGCGTAAATTTAGAAAGAAAGCGCCGCCCCCTCCCCTGCCCC
>NW_026267331.1:578456-579728 GCF_000697945.3 Frankliniella occidentalis | reverse complement strand
CCAGTCAATTCCAGTGACGTCTAATCCTTTGACTTGCGGTCAGTGGATTTACTCGTTAACCCTGGTGACAAACCCTTCGGGAATAACTGAAGGAGGCACACGGTTTCGACAAAATATTAATTTATTTTTCATATACACAGTACAGATCACATGTAATTGAAAGGCAAAAGCAAGAGTCCCAACCCTGTCGCTGTACTGGTCCGCTTACATCACAGGCCCCCTATATCTTCAAAAAAGATTTATCTAAAAGAGGCTGGGTGGGTTTGAACCATAGTTACACAGGTTAATCATCATATACCATGGTTGCTTGTGTTCATCGCATACGACACAAAATATTTTTAACTAAAAGCCTTATTTTTGTTCCAGCCCAGGTTAATTTAATGTCAAAATATCACAGTGCTTTTAAAATAGACATTGACAGACATGTTAGTGCCTTCAAACACGGGGAGCGTGATGCCGCGAACAAAATATAGCGACTGTGCATAAATTAAAGTTAAAACGAAGACATTTAACTAAAATGTAATACTAAATTCACAGGAAATGGTAAATATGAGGTAAATTTCTCGCCATGAGTGCCTTTAAGACCAAAGAAAAAATGATCTACAGGATCAAAGCAAGGAAAGTACTCAGTACTCCTTAACTTCTTTTCTTCTTTAGATTCCTACTGCATAATACAGCAGTTAATAAGTTACAATACTGAGAAATTGACTATCTACAGGACATGAAACTCAAGGGCACTATCAGAGGCAATTAAGTTGGCTAAGCTACTAAAAAAAAGAAAAAAAAAGCAACAACTAATACACATCAGAAAATTTCTTAAAGAATTCTTTTTAACAATAGTGCTCTTAATGAAATGCTGAAGTAATTGTTTCTAAATTAATGCCCTCACTAAGTCATTGAATAAATAACAAATTAATAAATTATTAAGTTGACTTTACGTGATCTAGTAAGCATGTCATGCACGGTCATACAGCATTAACAATGACTAAATTTGTACATCTATATCAAATATGAAATTAAGAGCCACTGTCACAAATATATCTATATCATGGTGGACAATTTAAAAGGAACTCAAAAGGATAAGCTTTCTCAACTCAGCCTTTACAATTAATTGCAAACTCAGTACATCTCTTAATTTAGGAATCCTGATTGCACCAAAAAATGCAGCCAGAAAATGGCATAGGTGACAGAAGTACCTCTGCCTTAGAAACAATTTTACAGGTAAATCTCCACAATCTTAGCAAATAAATAAATGTCAGGTAAAATGTGTAG
>NW_026267331.1:571123-572326 GCF_000697945.3 Frankliniella occidentalis | reverse complement strand
TTGGCACGGCGACGACGACGGGAGGTGTGTTCCTTGGTGACGTCAGCGCCTCGTCCGTGTGACAAACCCCACCGGCGAGGCTGTTATTGTCGCGTTGGCGCCCCACACAGACGACCAAAAAGACGACGACCACCAGCAGCAGACCAAGACAGCAGCGCGGCGTCGCGCAGCCCTTTCCCCTCCCCCGGCTCCACCGCTGGCCGACAGGGACAGGTGAAATGTTGTCGGCTCCCCGATAACAGCTCTACACTACAACAACACGCCGGTTGGTGCTGGTCCTCCCTGATAAGAGCACCGCGGCGTGGGACCGCCACCTCCGCGCCGTGAGGCGCAGCGCAGCGCATCACCCCACACGGCCGCGCGCAGCGCGCATGACAACGTGTTAATTTAATTACTCGCTTTTCGCGCGGTGCGATATCTGCGTTCGGCTCGGCTCGGCAGGAAGACGATCTCGTTCGCACCTCGCCCTGCCGCCACCGCTCTGCCTGCCCTGCCTTCCTTCCCCTGACGCGTGGCCGCACCGTGCACGACGGCGGCAAGTAAAATAAAAATAATTGGGTAGAACTAAGGACTTATAACAGTGTACGCCTTCAGCCAGCTGGTGATATCACACGACCACGTGCGGGACAAACGTTCTGGAACGGAAGGCTGTATGCCGTCATGGCGATAAAGGACTCGAGTGGTGTCCCTCTCACATTTCCTCATCAGTCTTGGCTTCCTCCTGCCTGCCTCCGGGCGACTACAAAAGCGGGATAATAAAAGAAAAGCAATAATCCTGCTCCTCATATGCAATCGTCCTCCTGAGACAATGCTCCGCGCTGGAGATACCCTCCCCTCCCTCCCTCCCTCCCCCTCTCCACACCCATAAAGCAGCTCGGCCATACAGCCTGGACGGAAGAAGACGACAAACAGCGCTGATCCGACACAAACACACACAACGGCGGCGGCCCGCGTGTCCCATTCCAGTAGTGTCCCCTTGACACCATCGCACCAGCGCGCGATTATGAAGCCAGCCAGCCCAGCACAGGCAGGGAGCCTGGCGAGCCTCACCACCCGAGCAGGGTAAACAGCTTCGTCCAGAAGCGCTGCCCGTAACTGGACACGCCAACGCAGCCCCAGCCAGGAGCCAGGCGCACTCGGCGCTGGGCCGCATGCGACACCCTCGCCCTCGCCTCACACTCACCCCGCACCGCGCCAAGGCCA
>NW_026267331.1:562918-566920 GCF_000697945.3 Frankliniella occidentalis | reverse complement strand
AATTATTTTAAAAATAACCGCGCAGAAGCATGATTGAACAAACACGGGAGTGATTGAACAAACTGAAGTCTGGGGTTTAATCCTGCCTATGAGCTAAATATCACATTCAATGCCACGCAGGCGACCGACTCGAGAAGTGGGGGAGCTACTTGAGCAACGTGAGTACAAAAACATCACAAAGTATCCCAAATCACAGCACCATGTAACATCCTGAGAGAAGTAATCCCGACGAGGAAAGGGGAGGTGGCTCGTGAACACCAAGCCGGCGCACACCTCATATACGCGCACACACACATACGCAGTCCATCCAAACATCAACTCTAAAGCTCTCAGTTCAGACACACACACACATGTAGACGGAGCTCCCTCCCAGGTATGGAATGTCCCCCGCGTCCGCGTCAGCGACAGACTTCATGTCGTTCAACCGCACAACTTATAGAACGTAAATTAAAATCCAGCAGACGAAATAAAAAGTAAAAAGTCCGCGGAAAAGAGAAAGATGTTGCAGCTGCACGCGGCGAGGCGAGGATGCCGAACAGGAGCGGTCCTTCCCTCCATCGGCAGAGCGGGCACGGACAGCCGGGGCGGGCTGGGCGCCACCAGGATCGCCTCACTCTTCCACTTTGTTCTCCGTCTCCGAGTCCGAGTCGGGGCCGATGTCGTCGCCCGTGAACCCGTTAATGTCCGACTCGCTGTCGGACGCCGGCGAGAGCACGCCGTTCTTGTTCAGGTCCAGCGCCTTCTCCTCGGCCTCCACCAGGATCTCGTACGTCAGCAGCTCTGGAAAAAGGACGGACGTTAGACTGAGGGGAGGAAGCACCACCAGCACCGAACATGGCGGCGGGTTGCCAACGGCTGTTGAGATTCCGTACCTGGGTCATCCTTGGACGACGCGACGAGCCCGTACAAGTCCAGCAGCTCGAAGCACACGCCGTTGGTCCAGCCGAAGCCGGCCTGAGGGGCGTACTCGCCTCCACCGCCGCAGCGGCCCACCACCTCCGACTCGTACTATGGGAGACAAAAGGGAACACACAAGGTCAGTGAGTGCTGGCCCGGCCGCGGGTGGGTCTTACCACACGATCGACATCGACTCTACTCTTACCTTCTCGAACATCTGCTTGTGCTCCTGGAAGCCCTTGTAGTTGGCGGCCAGCCAGCGGCGGGCCAGCTCGAGCGCCAGCCGCTGCGCGCCGGGGTCGCCCGTGTAGTGCAGGCCCTGCACCAGCATGCCCTGGAGCGGCGACCAGCAGTTGGGGAAGTCCCACTGCTCGCCCGTCATGATGAGGGAGGTCGGGGTGCCGCCCTGGTACTTGAGCACGCCCGTGTTGAACAGGTAGCGCACGGTCGCCTTGGCGATCTCGGGCGCCTGCAGCTCGTCGTAGCAGCGCGTCCACAGCGGCGTCAGGTTGGAGACGTAGAAGTAGCGGCGGGGCGTGCCGTTGAGCAGGTCGTAGTCGAGCCAGGTGCCCAGGTCCGGGTGCCACAGCACGGCCGTCACGGCCTCCCGGAAGTTGTCGGCCACGGCGCGGTACTCGGCCGCGCGGTCCTCCTGGCCCAGCCGGCGGTACAGCTCCGACAGGCCGACCGCGTTGCCGTACATGAACGAGTTGAGGTCCACGGGCACGATGTAGCGCGTGTGCAGGTCGCCGAGCGTGCCGCCGTTGGTGCCGTCGTGGATGACCCAGCGGCTCGAGAAGTCCCAGCCCGAGGCCGCGGCCGACTTGAGGTCCCAGTACAGGTGCTGCTTCTCCTCCTCCGTCGACAGGTGGTTGGCCGTGAGCACGTCCTCCCTGCAACCAAGTACGTAGTTAGTCAGACGAAATTGCTCTAAAAATGAAATAACTGAAAATTGCTCATGTTTGTTCACGCGTACCTGTAGGACTCTGGCCTGGGCCCATCAGACGGAGAGAAGTATCGGGCCAGCTTGTACGTCTTGCCCTTGTGCGTGACCTGCAACAGCGAGAAGCGCGGCGGTGAGGTTGGGAGAGGTGGACGTGCGCCGTGTTGGTAGGCAGCCCAACGCACGCCGCGGTGCGTCGGGCGGTCAGCGCGTCGGCGGGGCACGACAGGGAAGGACCTGCCGACGCTCGCCGCCTGCGCTCGCCGCCACCGTGGAACGACACGAAGCGGACACTGACGCTTGCTTACTTCCGGTTCGACGCACCCATCTTTCAAGCCGGCGACGACGTGTCGCCAGTACGTTTTGAACGCGTCGTCGCCCGCTCGAGTCGCCTTCCTTACACACAGTTACCTGCGCGTGTTGCGGCCGCGACGGCCGACAACGGCGGCCTCAAGGTCGGCCCGAGGCATAGGCAGGCTCATGTCCTCTGCAGGGTGCATGCCCAAGGCACGAGGTCCCCTCGCGGCTACCGCTTCTACTACCCAGTCGCGGGGCCCGGCGCGGCCCGGCCGGCTGCCAGTGAGTGGTGCACTGCTCGTGTGAGTGAGTCCCGCCGAGGTGTGACGCAACAAAGTCAACAACACGACGGAGGACGAGGGGCGCGCGTCACGTGGACGGGACGGGACGGCGGGCGGACGCACCGCGGGGGCCCCGACAGTCCTCGAAAAGATCGCTGCAATGGTGACGGGTCTGTCCGCATTAACCAGGAGCAACCGCGCGGCTTTTTTTACGACGGTATAATAACCTGGCGGGCCGGGTCGGCCGACATGGGGCTGTCCCGGCGGCTGGCGAGCCCCGGCCGGGAGGAACGGCGCGCATTCTAAAGTCGCGGGGATACGAGCAGTGGCCGTGGACGCAAGGACGAACGCGCCGCCGGCCGTGGCGGTCGAGGCCACGACGGCGAGGTCGAGGCACGTGCGCGCCGCAGCAGGGCGACCGTCCCGAGCCCCGAGGCCTCCGGGCGCGAAGTGTTTGCTCATTCCGAACAGATGGCCCACACAACAGGCTCACACCACCCACACCCACCTCCACGGTGGCGTTGTTGAGCCAGAACTGGAACTCGCGCTCGATCACGTCAATGTTCTCCCGGACGAAGTCCAGGTCGCCAGAGTGCTGCAAGTAGGCCTTGACCATGGGCACCAGCAGCGGCGGCTGCGACCGCTCGTTGTAGTAGACGCGGCTGCCGTTGGGGACGAAGCCCAGCCGCTTCACCAGACACAGCAGGTTCTCGATGACACCCTGCAGACATTTTCAGAGGAAAAATAAAGTTCAGCATTAAATTTGAAGTGTGTTTTTTTTTTAAAGAAAAATTATTGTCTTAGCTTACCCGGACACTGGAGCGCATGTCGCAGAGCAGCATGCCCTGCACGATCCAGTACGTGTCCCAGTAGTAGATCTCGCGGAAGCGGCCGCCGGGGATGACGAAGCCGTTGGGCACGTACAGCAGCGAGTACAGCTGGGGGTTGTCGCGCACGTCCTCCTTCATGCGCCGGCCCAGCACCTTCCACAGGCGGTTCAGCTCCAGGGCCCAGGCGCGGAACTCCTCGTCGGCCACGCGGCCCAGCAGCGACGGCGACTCGGTCCAGTCGGGCGGCGACCACTCCTCGAGCTCGTCGCCATCCTGGAGGGGGGAGGACACGTCCCAAGAGGGTGGCGATTAGTTACATTCAATACTAGCAGCACGACGAGGACGGGCTCGTCCGGGGGCGGCGGGGACGAGCAAACGTGCAAGCCGCGCGCCCCAGGAGTACCCGCGGATGCACAAGGCCACCTCGGTGACGGCGATCATCAGGCACTTCACCGTCACCGTCTCACCAGCGACATGCACATATCGAAAGCTTCTCACCCCCGAGTGGAATAGCGCGGAAAGCACGTAAAAGCAAATGAGTCAAAACGCTGGAATTGTTTTGGCTCCGGTGTCGCGGCATTTAGAGTGTGTTTACCAAGAATCAAATCAACAAAACTCCAGGAAGTCCAACGTTGCATTCTGCGTGCGTCTCCGGTGCGACCCCTCTCCACACCCATAAAGCAGCTCGGCCATACAGCCTGGACGGAAGAAGACGACAAACAGCGCTGATCCGACACAAACACACACAACGGCG
>NW_026267331.1:544770-559853 GCF_000697945.3 Frankliniella occidentalis | reverse complement strand
CATGGCGATAAAGGACTCGAGTGGTGTCCCTCTCACATTTCCTCATCAGTCTTGGCTTCCTCCTGCCTGCCTCCGGGCGACTACAAAAGCGGGATGATAAAAGAAAAGCAATAATCCTGCTCCTCATATGCAATCGTCCTCCTGAGACAATGCTCCGCGCTGGAGATACCCTCCCCTCCCTCCCTCCCTCTCTCCGCCCGGCGGCTGCTATCGCCGTGCTGCCGTGCTCTATTGCCAGCCCGTGCCAGCGCGGTGCCAGCGCGATCAGCTGTTCTCTGGTGGCGACTCGACTGCGAGCGAGACCAACAACAACCGCAACCCCAAACTAACTAACTACGCGTCAGACGTCGAAGAACAACTCACCTCAAAGGACTGGTCGACGAACGCCACCACCTGGTCTCGGGAGGGTGTGCCACCGGTCTTCTGCAGCAGCTCCTGAAAGCGGCGGATCGTCTCCTCGGGGGACTGCTTCACCTTCTTGTCGACAAACGTCTTGGAGTCCGGAAAGACGCCGGCGAGCTGGACGACGCGCAGCAGGTCGCCCTGGCAGACGACGGCACTGCAGACCAGGCAGGTGGGGGGCGTGGTTGAGGACAGGTGGATTGGGGGGCCGTCCACGCCGAACGCGGCGGCCGAGAAGCGGCGCGACCCGCAACACTTGCACACGGACACGGCCCCGGGCGGCAGCCCCAGGGCGGCCAGGGAGGCCTCGCCCGGCCACATCTCCTCGCGGCTCGGGTGGCGGCAGCACCTGGACACGGGCCTGCCCGCCTGCTTCGTGAACTTGAGCACTGGGATTTTGGAGGCCTTGAGCATGGCGAGCGACTCCTGGCACAGCTCGTTCATCTCGTTGACCGAGTGCCGGCGCATGCGCTGCCCGATCCTGGGGTTGCCGAGGGAGGCGACGTTGACGGACAAGCGCCGGATGCGGGGCTGTCGCGGGTGCGCGGCCGACTCGGAGGCGCGGCGTGAGCGCGCCGCCGCGCTGGAGGAGGCATTGTAGACAGACATCTTGCGCGTCTTGGGGGTGGCGGTGCCGCTGCGGGTCACCAGGCCCTCTGGGCTCGTCTCGGTGCCCGCCTCGTGATCCTGGTGGTGCATGTGGGCGAACACGGACGAGCAGTCCGACAGCTGTCTGGAGAGCATCCCGGACGGCGCGCCCGCCCCGGACCCGTCCGACAGGCGGCGGGGGCGCGGGGACGGGGCGTTCTCCAGGGCCTCGGCCAGGGCCTCCGGGTTGATGGTGAGGGAGCCTCGACGGGAGGCGGCCTGGCTCACAGAGTCGGGCATGAGGTCGTCGTACAGCGAGTCCCTCGAGTGGTAGCGCGACAGCGTCCTCGGGGTGTCCGAGACCGGGAAGTCCGTCGTGTCTGGCAGCTCCAGCGGAGCATCTTCAGGAACGTCCGGCAAGTCGGGCGCCTTAATCACCGGCTCGAACTCTGTGATGGTGGAGTCCTCCGGAATGGGCTGGAATTCGGGCTCCTTACTAACCGACGGCTGGTCGGGCATGTCCGGGGCCTTCTGCGCCTCGGACAACACCTGCTCGTGGTGCTCGGCGGGCAGCAGCGCCGGCGCGTCCACCCGCTGCTGGGCCTCCTCGTCCATGATCAGCTTCTTCTCCAGCTGGCTCTCCAAAATCCCAGGCAGGTTTTCGCCCGCCATCACGTCTGCAACCGGAGGCGTCATCAGGGGCTGTGGCTTGGGGGGCGGCGAGGGCGGCGCGGGGGCGGCGTCGTGCGCGCGTAGCTCGGGCATGCTCACGGGCGGTCGCGGGGGCAGCACATAGGGGTAGAACGGCGCGGCGGGGCGGGCGCGACGCGAGTGAAGAGCGCTGGCGCACTGGCCAGGTGTCGGCGCGGCTTAGCTCGGCTCAGCTCAGCTCTGTGCGGCCCGGCTAGACTCACTAGCTCGCTCGAGCCCGTGGCGGCTGGCGGCAACCCAGCCTGGCGCGGCGCGGCGCGCTAACCCCCTCCTCCCCCAGGACGGCCAGCCGGCGGTGGCGGCGGTAGCGCTGCCAAGTCCCCAGCCGTGACGGCCTGGGGCCCACCGGGGCCCACCGCGACGTCGGTGGCGGGGCGGGGCGGTGGGCGGGGCGCGTGTGCGCTTAGAGACGTCAATGCCCACCGACCGACACGTCAGTCGCCTGTCCAAATTAAAATTTCAAAAGAAAACAGCTCGCAGATGTTCGCGACACGAAATTTTGGCAGAAGTTTCGGCTCTCAAGCATGTAGCTCTCAAGCACAATGGCAGGCAGTACTTCGTCGTACTGCTCGCGGCCCACCCAAGTAAAATCGCAAATTTAACACGTGAAAGACAAAAGATTCATGCGCCGCGGCGGAGGGGCACCGTGACCTCCGCAAGGTGTTCTCCATGGCCGCCCACGTGCACTAGAGGTCGTCGAACACCGGCGCGCGTGATACGTCGATGGCGCGCTTCGATAGCTCGATTAGACCGCTCGCTGGCTCGCGCCAACGCATCCGACCGTGAGGACATCCGAGTGTTGGCCAGGGGCGGGTCCAGGCGATGCTCTGCTCACCCTCCCACCCTCCCAACCTCACAGCCCCTCGCCCTCCAGCCCGACCGGAGCCGTCTGCCGGCCGAGTGGACCTGTGTCCGAGACCTGTCCTTAAGTCTGGACTATTCTCTTCACTCTATCGCCCTCAGTTGGGGTTGAGACTTACAGCCAGATTTTCGCAGATTTTATGATTTAGACTTGGTCCAGGTCTCTCGTCCCGGCCTTTCCGTGTGCCGAGTTGAGGTCGTGCCAGCATAAAAGAGACAGGAAAACATGATAGACAGAAGATGAAACTATCTGTGTGACAATAATTGCAGTTACTGCTTCTGAAATAAACAATTATTTTTCAGGTGGTGTGACGACTTTACATCGCCTATTTCCCCAAATTTGGCAACCAAGCCGCGTTGAATTATTACTCGGAATAACAAAGCAAAGTCGTCACGAGTGACGAACGCCCCGCAAAAGCTGGATGTGTCCCATGCTAAACAAGGCCAAGATCCCCCTCGCATGCCAGCTCGGCGGCCTGAGGGCTCTACCTGTTCCTGTCGGTCAAGTGCGCGGGCGCGGCGGCGCGGGCGGTGCGCTCCAGGGAGGACGGCGGCGTCGTCGGCGTCTCCGGGGCAGCGACGGCGGTGGCCTCCGGACTCCCTGCTGCTGCGCTCGGCGGTGGGACGACGGGCTTGTCGACGCTGCTACCGAGCCTGAAACAACAACAGAACCGTCCTCAAAAACAACCCCTGCTGCTGCTGCCGCCCGACACGAGCCTCTCCCAGCCTCGGCGCGGGCCAACATCACACCTGGCATAACATCAACGCGAGTGGAAAATGTCGCGGTCCTTGTTTGTGTGCGTGGGACGAGCGCGGGGCTTCCTTTGCGACGGACGACTCGGCGGAAAGTCCCATGGACCACTCCACAGAGGCCCGTGTAAAACTATTCCCATGGGCACATCATATAACCTAGGCCCACGCGCACGGCAACATAATCTTATTTCACTTTTTATTTTTATTTTTCCAGAATTTATATAGGAAAAAGTGGCGGCCTTGGTCCGCGACTTCGCGACGCTTCGCGTCGAACCACCGCGAGCCCGCCACGCTCCGCCACGCAGCCGTCGGGCAGCAGACTGGGTGGGTATCTGGTACACCGCAGGACCACCACAGGCTTGCCAGTCATTTGCAACCCAAAGCCAGAGAAAGACCAAACCGCGCCACCAACAGAATCTCAAAAAAAAAACAAAGAAAAGAAAAAGCAACGTATAAACGCATCCCGCGAAGTCGGCACAGAAATGCGGACGCAAGGATCAGAAGAGAAACCGCCAATCACATACAAGGAGAGCAAACGAGACAATCCGAGAGAGTGGAGCAAGATCTCGAATCCTCTGTCCCGCCGCGCCCGAGCCTCTTCAAATGTGCCCGCCCTCCGCTCGGAGGCGCCAGATGGGTTGCCTACCCCCACGGCTGCGAGGCGCGCCGGCGGCTCCGCGCGAGAGGATCCATTCGCCGCGGATATCGCCAACGCCAGCGCGCGCTTTCGACCACCGGCGGTGCGACGACCATTTTCATCGGCTCGCGACTTTTCCTCGTCGCCGGTCAAAGGTCCCCGCTCAACGCGACCGCGAGAGATGATGGTGCATCGTGCGCTGCGTTGCGAGATTCAGAAGCCCGCGGCAGCGCAGACAGAGGAGGTCCCGGGGAAAGGAAACAAGAAAAAGGGAACGAGCGACTTCCGAACACGATGACACGATGTATCTCGCCCCGACGACTGAACCGCGATCACGTGAACGGAATTAACGCAATCAGTGATTGGACCCGGGCGGGGCGGGTCAGCCACAGGAGGATCCGCAGCAGCATCATAGCCGTGGCTTGTTTGTCCCTCCCTCCCCCTTTTTCCCTCTCCTGTTTTTCGGTCCCGCCATCTTTCCACTTGCCCTAGGACTACACAAAAACAACAACAACGACACAAGCTTGCGTCGCGGAAGTGAGACGTCCGACGGCGCCGCGACTGCGTCTCGCCCGGGTGGGGGCGGCGGCGGCGGCGGGCGCCACCAAAGCGGGGCGCGCGGTCCTCTCCCCCCGCCCCCACCACACACGAGTGGGGTTCGTTTTGGGTCACGGCCAAACAGACGGCGCGTGCCGCAGCCGCACCGGCCGATCTCAGAAATGGCAACAAACTGCGTCCCGGAATGAAACCCATGTCCGGCCGCATATTTTGGGACCGATCGGTTGCCATCTCCAACCAATCTGCGGGGGTCTCGCGTTGTTTAGAAATTTTCGTGGTAAACAGCGCATAAGATAGTGGCATAAATAGATTAAGGGAAGTAGAGAGGCCTCCCGAAAAAAAAACAGAGAGGGCGCTATCATTTATGAATGAGCGTCGGAAAAGTTTCGGGATAATCCATTGGGCGCCTCATCTGTCAAATGTGTCACAACCGCCACAATATGAGTTGGAGGTTAGGGCGCTGTAAACACAGCAACAGAGTTTAAAACCGCGCCTCAGATGCGCCACATTTGTGAAAAGCCACAATTTAAAGAACTATGCAGGTTCATATTATTTTGTCTGTCAAACCACCTCATAATAGTGGCTAGTAATCGGTTGCACAATCATGTCGTCTACATAAAAGCGCCAACCTAAGAGTAGGCTAGAGGTTTCAACTTAATAAGTGCTATGAATATATTCTGGAATTCTCCACTGTAATAAAAATAATGAAGACTAAACTATAACCAATCTTGAACTTAAATCCTGAGAAAGTAACAAAAGTGTTGGATAACTTACGTTTGCAGTTTCCTCTCTGGACTTCGTAACGGTGATGTGTCAATTCGTAAAACCTTCACAAACTTGACGCACTGCTCCAAAGGCTCCTTTGGGATCAACCAGTTAACTCGCCCAAACATTCCAGGGGTGTAAAACGTCAATTAAAAAGAAATTGGAGCCTCATAGTCCACCTTCACTAACTATCTTCGTTTCTGCTGTAACTAGCAGACAGAAAAATTTCTTCATTTGTTCGCGTATGTGCAACACTGCTGCCAACCTCAACAGCGTAACGTCAAATTAAGAATTGGACACAATCACTTCGTTTCGCCATGTTTAGGGGACCAAGTAGTTAAAGGAAAAGTGGATAAAATAAAATGTATGGGATTTGAAAAGAGCTCGAACAATAGATTAACTCTTACACATTACCCCATTCTTTGGTACCGTTAAATTTTTCATTTCTAAGGACTTTGTTTTGATGCAGCTCATTCAAACTCAAACAATGGCCAGACACGAACGTTTTCTTGAAAACCAAAAATTTTCTCGCTATTCCCAGTTTAGCAAACATTAAATCCCTTTTAAATTCGAGCACTAGATTTTTCTGTATACTTTCACTTCACTCGGTTCGCGCACTCCACACACCACCCCTTTGCGCACTGCTGCTCCCCGCCCCGCCCTCCGCCCCCCTCCCCTGCATTTGTTGTTGTTGGTGTTGCAGCAGGTCCTGGTGTTGTTTGTTCCACCCCCCTCCCCACCTTCACCTGTCATTGCCATGCCGTAAACGGCCCTTGCCCACCACCAGTTGCTCGAGGGCCTCCATTGTGACAGTTGAGTGTTGTCTTGTGACGTGACGACGACCTGACAGACATGTCGGTGATCCGAATGATAGAACCGCCCGTGGCGCCCACCACCGAAGAGGTGTGGCATGCATTAGTTGAAGTTCTTGGGCCCCGTGTCATGTCGATGTATGAGCTGAAACAAATTAATGGACAGCGCAAGTTGTATCAGCCGCGCCTCAGCGGGACGCCTCCCCCCGTCGAGGGATGCGAAGTGTTCGTGGGACGTCTCCCAAGAGACCTGTACGAGGACGAGCTTGTGCCCCCGTTCCTCCAGATCGGGCCCATCTATGAAGTGCGGATGATGATGAACTTTTCCGGAACCAACAGAGGGTTCGCCTTCATCACTTATTTTGATAGGGAGACTGCTAAGAAGGCCATACGTAAATTGGACAACTTCCCAATCCGATGGGGTCAAGCAATCGGAGTGTTGGCGTCCATCAATAACAAGAGGCTTTATTTTGGAAATTTGCCCAATTTTAAAGAACTCGTAAGTATTGATCAACAATTTTTGTCACACTTTTTCTTTTGGCTTGTCAAGAAATCAGTTTTGTGACTTATTTTCTTTCCTTTCATCAGAGATCAAAACTCTACACTTTCCTGAAGGAAAACACAGAGGGTGTACATCAATTACACCTGCGGACTCATGATAAGGGTACCGCTAATGCCATTGTGACCTACTCATCTCACAGGGCGGCAGCTATGGCCAGACGAGCTTTGATACCTGTCAAAGATTTTGTGTTTGGGCCACGCGCCATCATTGATTGGGCTGACCCAGCTCTGTAGAACTTCATCTCAAGTTCTGTTGTAGAACTTTATCTCAAGTTCTGTTGTAGAACTTTATCTCAAGTTCTGTTAAATTCTTTTCCTTAGAGTTCTTTGATAGAATTTTAGAGGAGACCTTTTTAATTTTTACTCTTGGTGTTTTAATTTTTAACTACTTTTTACTTAATCGTGTTTTGACATGTCAATTTCTGTCATTTAGAATTATAGAATCAGAATAGTAAATGCCATCATTTATTTTTGGTATATTATAATGCTTATTTTCATTTCACCTATTCTAACATTATCACAGGTCAAATCACTTTAAAAGTACATACATTCATAAAATCAACTAGTAACTACTGGTCCACCAATTTTATACCACTAACAAGTAAAAGTTACAACTCACATGATTGTTAAAAGATTTCAAAAAGTTGTGAAAATTAAATAACTGTAGTCAGATACAAAGTTGATAAAGGAGACACTGACACTACAGAGCACTAAGGTGTATTAATACACCTTGCAGAGCACCACATGGTGGAATTAAATGATGAAACAAGAAAGAACTGCTCCACAGAGTGAATGTGAAACAAGATCTTACTTTTTGAAGTCAAAGAATGAAAGACAGTGCAAGTAATGCAACTCTTAAAAACATCAACATTGAGCGATTACACACACAGTAGAAAACCACAGCAGAATATATGCTTCCAAATTAAGTGCTTAGCAGCAACCACATAAAAAATACATAAAATACAGTTGCAAGAATTGGCAGTCAAAATTAAAAGTTAAAGTTTTATACCAGTGCTCAAAATGTTGAAATACACGTCCTGCTTTAAGACATCTGATAGTACAGTAGCACAAGGGTAATGGATTTTGGCAGCACTAAACAGTGCAAAACAGTTTGACTGTGGCACAGCCCAGGAGCGCAAATTACAACAAAGTGCGCCACATATCCAAGATCAAAAACATAAGTACCACTAGTACCATAGCTTGTTGTGTTTGCTATTTTTAAATGAGATCAAAGTTTTGAAAGGGAAACAAAAAGATTTTAACCAGAAAATCAAAGTGCTCACATATAACACACATATATGATGCATACTTGTCAACAATTAAGTAGGCACTAAAACTAGTAAAATGATTTATAAGGTCAGTTCAATCTGTCTGCTGATCAATACTTTCATAAGTTTTTGCAGGAGTAAGGTTTCTCCAATTTTCTGTTTTTTGTTTTGGTGACAATTTCTTGTCATTTGTTACATTTCTGAAATAAAATAAATATCAAATATCACAGAACAAAAATGACAATGTTCATTAGTAAGGCTCTAGAAAGCAAAATGCATACCTTTTTCGCCAGACATATCCATCCTCATCATTACTACGATTGGTGGGATGGTTCTCTCTCTTGGGGGATTCTTTGCTCCCCAATTTCTTGTTACTTCCAGATAATTTTCTTTTATGTTTAGGAGATGATCTGTCTTTTAAAATTTGCCAGGAAATTGTGTTTAAGTTTCCTCCCTCTGGAGGGACAATAGATTCCCAATCACGGTCAGCTTCTACAGCATTCTGTGAGATGTGAATTAAATAAGAATCAGTCAAGAATATTTTTGATAAAGATAAAATACGTAGAAAAAAACTCAGTTACCGGTGACTGAGAAAAGGTGTGAAAGATGTGATAGTATGGCTTAAAAACAGGCTCATGTCTAACAATTTGCATGGATAGCCATGAATGAAGCAAAAGACGAGGAAAGCGATCCATCCAGTACATCACAAATTGATCAGGTATTGTTCCTAAACTCTTTTGAGCCTCTAAAGACAATTCTCTGTAGTGATGTTTCTAAAGAAAAACAATCATACATTTTTTTTTAAAGTAGAAAACGTAAAGGTTAAAACTCCTTGTACTCTAGGAAACAATTAGATAATTTCATAAATGAAGATAATATTATACCTTGTTACGCAAAGCACGCAGCAAATCTCGAACACTAAGCCCTCTGTAATTACGGTAACGGCGTAGGTCTTGAGCAACTTCATCACATATATGCACTCTCCAATCTCCACGGACAACTCTTGGACCATCAGTTTCTAGTGCTTGTAGGGCAGAACTTGTACTCGCTTCATCCTTCTCAACTCTGTCACTCACATCCTACAACAAATATTAAAATGAAATCTTCATGGACTTGAGGCATCATGGATAAAGACACTAAATCCATGCAAACAAACCTGGAAGAAAGACATTATTTTAGCTTTGCTCCAAAATAGAGGATGTGCAAGAACAGCTTCAGCAGGAGGCCTTTCTAAAGGTTCCCAACTCAGCATACTCTTAACGAGAGAGCCAGTTAGTAGCTGGTCTACTTGAGAACCAACCAGGTCATTTAATCTGTTGAGAAGTAAATTTGTTGTAAAATTACATCAATATGCATGATCAAAATAAATACAAATTGAAGAAAAGGGAATACCTGCAATCTCCACTTAAAATATTAGCTTGTCGTCTTAATGGGTCACCAAATGGGTGTTTACCAGATGTTTTCACATAGTAAAATACACATCCCATTGAAAATATGTCAACGGCACAGGTCTGAATGTAACAATTTAAAAACAAAACAAAATTAAGGTCTTGTCTGTTGGGCACTGTAACTTTCTCCAGTTATTTGATTTGGGATGCAGGATTTAATTAATTAGTAATAAAAATACCCATACCGTACGTCCGGAACCAGATAGCATCTCAGGGGCTATCCAGCCATCTGTCCCCGCAATACCTGATCTTCTTGAGAAAGACATTCTACCTTTCTGCAGTTTTTTGCACAGACCAAAATCTGATATCATAGCCCTGACTTCGCCATGCACATTTGGAACAGATAATAGGACATTCTGTGGTTTGATGTCTCTATGAACTGAGTAAAACAATTAACATTGAATAATGCACCTTAAGAAATCTTTTTTTGAGTACCAAATTCATATGATGCCTTACCTATGTCAAGGGAATGTAAGTGTGATAAGCCAAGAGTAGCTTGTCTCAGTATTTCAGTGGTGGTAAGCCTTGACAGAAAGTTCTCATAAGTGGAAGAGACTCTTCCCTCCATCAAATCAGCCACAGTGGCAGCTGCCAACTCTAGGGCTATGTATCTGAACAAATGGTCTTGTTCCGTACAAAAATACCGAACAACATGAGCATGCTGATCTGACTCTCTAAGAAGAGCCACCTCGCGATCAGCAAGGGAGAAACACTCAGGTAAAAGCCGCTTGACGGCTACATTACGTCCATCAAACAAGCCTCTAGAATAGATAAATGATACAGACTTGTACACTTTGTTATTATTGATACTGTTTTCAAAATAATTTTTAAAACAAGTATTTGTAAAAATATGTACTAAAACTATTTTCCTTATGCATACCTGTACACAAATGTGCCTTCACATCCCTTTCCAAGAACTTCATTGGTGAAAAATGTTATCTTGCCAACCCGGATGCCTCCCCCATGAAACTCAGCAGGCTGGGAAACCAATCCAGAATCAGATTCCAGACCCCTTCCACTTCTTGAGCTCTGAGACATTTGATGGATTTCACGCATCTGCAACATCATATGTTTTTAAGAAGATAGAAAATTATAACACACTCCATTGAAAGGAAATATGTTGTGCCATGATATTACCTTTCCACGGACATAACAAAATAAGGCTGCCATTGAAATTATTATTAATGCCATTGCAACCTTTAAAGATTTATTTTCCTGTTGACTAATCCACATTTTAAATCCTGAATATAAGTGCTGAATGCATTCAGAAGTTAACAGTGATGAAAAGTTGCCAGCCACAGCCTAAGACGAAAGACAGACAGAATTTGGAAACACAAAATTTCACAGTGTGCTGAACATAGTCTTTAAAGGGCTTTTCACAAATCTTGAAAGAAACTAAGTGCTTACATCATCCCAGCAGGAACTATTTGAACTTCCACTGTTGTTACGCTTTGAAGAGGAGCCGACATTACCCTTGTCAGCTCGACCATGTTCATCAGTTTCATTCTCTAATTCCCAATCAAAACTGACATCATGTCTTGGCAAAGGAATCATGGCATTTGTTTTCTGAATATCAGGTAAAACTGCATCACTGTAAGATGGTGCTTGATAGTGACCTTTCAAAGAAACACAAAATACGTTCAATTTAGAGCCTTCATATAAAATTAGTGTTTTACGTATTGGGGTACTATTTCCTCAACTACTAAGAACTAACCAAGTATGATAAGCGGGTATGAAGGTGAAACATCAATTGCATTTGTTGAGGGTAACAAATTATCCAGACTACGAGAGGATGGATTTTCCTGTTTCATCTGAGGTGCACCGTGAGGTGCCCTATCTGAACCAGATGTGGGGTCATCATCTGGACCCTCAATTAACAGAGCACCAAAATTCAAGTGGTTGACTGTCACTACACTTTGATCAACAAGTGAAGGCAATGCATAGAGTCCAAAAGGATGTTCTCCAACGTACAATGTAGACCTGAAACCATTTTCAAGGGTGATCAGTAATCAATGACCTAACATATCCAATGTTACATTTAAAAAAACAACAAAAACATATGATGAATTACTTCAATTTCAACTGATCGGCATCCAGCCATGTTGACTTTGTTGTAGATTTTAATTGAACAGCTAAAGCATCAAGTGTTTCCTCAGCAACACTTGTAAAGGGACATGAAATAAGCCCATCAGAATCAAGAATATAAACACCTATAACTGGAGACTCATATTTTCCAGACCAAAGGTGGGTGTGTGTTCGTCTATCCATAGTTATAACTCGGCCTGATGAGCTACCCATGAAATGTACCATTTCTGTAAGATGGTGGAAAGGAAAAATTAAAACATGACAAAAAAGTTCAGTCTATTGAAGTTTAATTTCACACTGTTGTATGAGAATTGTGTACTTAGTACTTACCATAATTTTTAAGCAATTCACTATCCATAGCATTTGCAGAGTAATCAAAAAATGTAACATTCCACTTGCGTTCTTTTTTCTTACTGTCTAGCATTATGATATTATACTCTATAATAAAATAATATCAACAAATTGAATTAGGAATTTAATGGCTTGTCAGATCGCAGTGAGATATTTTGAACAAAACTTTTGAATGCTAACCTGTTCTCCCAATAAAAAGGGAATTTGCACTGTCTGATAGGGGGCAGACATGCTCACCATCCCAACTGAGCACTGGTTGCTTGTCACCTGTCTTAGGGTCCACAGTAAACCATGTATCCATCTTTTTTCCTGAGAAATAGAAATTGCAGATAGAAAATAGTAATTTTGATATTATTATGTCATTTGCAGTCTGTTAGAAGAATTTGAAGAACAGTATGTTTAGCTCTATATTTAGGCACCTGTGTACAGAATTCCATCCGAGCTGCGGCAGGGCGACTGAGCAACTAGCTGAGGGATTGTGAATGGAAGTTTCTTCAACGCATCCCTTTCTGATCCACCCAGCACATACAAAGAACCATCTTTGGGATCAGGAAGAAATATTGGCCTAAGGGCAAAATAATAAGGTCAGATCATAAATCTTGAAGAAAATTACTCTAATTAGGTAATACTAATTCTGATATGTATTAATAAGTACTTACGTAACTGCTTTGGATGCATCAATAGGAACTTTGACAACAGGTTCTATAAAGAAAAAAATACATAGAAGAAGATCAGAAGCACTAGCGTTCTTTAAAACCTTACACATACACAAATTTTAAAAAATAGAGCATATAGGTTTACCATCTTTTAATTGCCATTGAGTAATTCCAGTAAGCCGATCAACTGCATATAATGATCCGTCAAGAGTAGATAAAAGTAAAAGTTGATTGTCTTGATGCTCTCTTGCAAGACTAGTGCTAGACCGCTGAAATAGATTGTCATTACATAAACGACAACAAACAGCACAAAAAACAAAAATGATTGCTAGAAGAACTAAATACTTACAGCTACTGTGCTGATTTTGCCTTCCAGTTGGCAAGATAAGCATAATGTTATCAACAAAATTCCTGATATCCAAGCCATGTTAATACTTTATTCTGATATTCGTCAAACTGTACAATGTCGCAACATTTGCTCATGCTAGTTATTTTTTTAGCAGACAGCAAAGAATTTTTAAAAACCATATGTTTAGGTTATACTGTCTTGCTAGCGGCAACTTCATGAAATTTCATGTGACTCAACTGACCTAAAATATAAAATGTAAAGTGTCAGTTTCTCATAAAACTAAGACAAGTGGAACTGTAGACCAACAACGTCAAAAAAATAAAAAAAATAAAAAAAAATCAAATCAAAAATTTCCAGCAAAAGAACTATGTAAGTGCATCCCTGTTATCTTATTTTGACACTTGGACTTAATATTGACATGTCCCGAGAACAAAATATATTTTCTCTCTGCACCTTTGATGTTTTGAACAGGATCGTAGACCACTTCTTTGCGCATATATTTTCACATTTAAATACAAGAATCTGGCTGGTGTAAAACCATTTGTTGTGGCACAAGAAGACATTACATATCGTCTCGTCCTGCCATTGGTCATTGGTCAACGATGATAACAATCCGACACTTTTCTTGCCAACTGCAAAAGTAATATCTTCTCAGTAAAAAACACTTAGGCATGTTAGTACACAAAAAAACCTCAATAAAAATGAAAAAAAGTATGTCGTGAAATTAATAAAAGTGAAACATTGTAGTGTCTGAAAGACCTATTGGCTTGAATAAGCGGATTACCAAACGTAGGGTTACTGTCTGTCAGCCTTTTACTCCTCCCTCACTCCCTCCCTCTTCTCTCTCGTCTTGCCGACTTTCAGTAATTCGCAATTTTTAGTGCAAGCCGTTTTGGGGAGAAAAGAAAATAGATTGATCCTTTTAAAACTCAGGCCCAATTACCAGAAGTGATTTGGTCAATTTACAATCAGTGTAAGTGATAATCGCTATTTCTCTTCATTGCGTTGTCAACAAAGCAGAGTTCTGTTTGGCGTAACCTACAAGTTTCATGGCATTCTATGAAATCAGATTTTCCAATAGTTTTAGTTTTTATAATGAACTGTGCATATTCTCAGCCCCCGTGTCTGCATGAGTGCTAATTTTATGAAAAGTGCAGATGTCACTTCATGTCAAACGTCATAACTTGAAACTGTCACGTACTGTCATGGACTTATTAAGAACTGTGTTTTTGTGGTTTAAACCTTCAGAACAGCAACATCTAATTTAAAAAATTTGTTCCAGCATGTTGCCTCAAATACTTCAATTAGTAGGAAGACGATATATCATGATGCCTGTTGCTATAATTGGCGGGACTATTGGTTACCTGATTGAAAGCTACATCTCTGATAGAAAAACTCCTGGCCTGGACACAAGTATTGAAGATATTCGAGTGGGTAGACTAGTAGAATCAGAACTTTCTTCGGACCCTACTAATGTTGGAAGTTTGAAAGAAAAGAAGTTCGTTCCCAAAACTATATTTGAAAAAAATCTATCACCTTCTCTGCAAACAACTAGTTAGGAATATGATGGCACTTAGATGTACTTTTTAATTTTGCAGTAGTTTTAATGAAGTTAACTATGCGTTTCTTATGCTTTTTTTCTTTTGTGTATGTAATACAAAATTTACTATTGAGGAAGATGTTATACAACAATTATTGGTTTATAACACTTAAAGAAAACCGTTTTCTACTTCAAGAATCTAGAAAAGTTCAGAAATCAGAGAATTATGATAAATAAAGTGAAACTTAAGCCCATTGGTCTTATTCCTCTATTTCTCGGTAATACGAGACTCACGAAGTCAAAGATGAAGAATTAAGATGTGATGGAAGTTGAAGTTGAAGAAGCAGTGCCTCATCTCCTTCAAGGCAGCTTGGATCCATGTCATTGGGACTACCCCGCGCGCTGGTCGGAACAGGACATGCCCCGTGCGCACAGAGACATTAGTGGATGAAATGTGTATCTCCAATCGGATGTGCTCTCTAACGCCGCCAAGTGAGCTCAATGTTTGAAACAAGAATAGAGCTCCCACTCGCCAAATCATACCAGGAGCGCAGGCTACCTACGGATTGCGGACCACACGGCAGAGTACACGTCGATTCGGGAAGAGGACGCGGCAGGCACCACAGATTTGTCCGCGTCCTGCCCCAAAGCAGCCCGGCTCTGCCCGGCTTACATGCTGCGCCGATATGAGAAATGGAGGAGATCGGAAACCACCGTGTGGCCCATCGCTCAGCGTCG
>NW_026267331.1:537173-538852 GCF_000697945.3 Frankliniella occidentalis | reverse complement strand
AGCAGCAGCAGCAGCATCACCCCGTGCTGCCCCATCAGCATTCAGTATGGCGAACCAATCACTCTCCTTTCGCGCTCTCCCCCCACCCCCTCCCGCTCCTCTCACTCTCCCCGAAACATTCGTTATCGCCCGATACCATATACCCGTAGCGTATAGCAGAGCGTCGTCGTTTTGCGCAGGGATCTCTCGCCAGTTTATCGGAGAGCTCGGCAGGCGCGCGCGCGCCCACACACACACACCTGCGCACGTCCGCCCGGTTCATTCATTTATTCATTCATTCACTCGTTCGTTCGTTCCGTGCATTCATCACGGCCAGCGTAGCAGGCTCTTTTGCTCGCCTTCATTACATACCGCCGAGGTGCCCCGCCGCTGCTGCCGTCGCTGCTCGTGCCCTCGACCACGGCGCGCAGCACGGCGCAGCACGGCGCAGCACGGCGCAGCACGGCGCAGCACGGCGCAGCACGGCGCAGCACGGAGCAGCACGGCGCAGCAGTGGAGTGGCGGCCGAGCCGCCGTGCCGAGCTATGCGGCGGTGGTGTAGGTTGGCGGATTGGATTCCCCTTTCTTTTTCCGCCCTTTCCTTTCCCCGCCCCGACCCGCCTCGCCCACCCGGCCCGCTCGTATGAATGCATGAAGTCCGCGCGCCCTGCCTGCACCCTCTTTTCCATCGGCCGGGATGAGCTCGGTGTGCGAGTCTCTCTCTCTCTCTTGCTCGCTCTCTCGCTCGCTCCTTGCTCGCTCCCTCGGCCTCCCTCCCCCGTTTCGCTCCATCGACCCTGAGCCGCCCCTGGCCGACGGTCCCTGGGCCGAGCCTCGCTGCCCCGTCGGGCCGGCACATGTCGGACTCGTACAGGAGGGCTCGCCAGGCACCCCGCCCCGCCCGGCCTCGCCCTGCTCCAGGCTTACGTGGCCACAATCGCCTTAGGCTCCGTGGGTGGGGAGGCAGGAAGGGGGGGGGGGATGGCTTTTCTAAAGGATCAAAAACGTGACTCGCTCCATAAATAAAGGGATAGGATGGGGCTCGCCGGCGCAGGGATCGAACAAGGTCACTTGGAAAACACGCATGCATGGAGGGAAATGGAAAATATATTAAGTCGGCGCCAGAAACTGCGTTTTGCGCTAAAGGCTTTCTTCACTTTCGATTTATGAATCTCGTAGCAGTGGAGGAGAGAAAGGCAAATCAATGAAAGAAATAATGATTAGCTTACATTTTTGATGCTTTTGGGAGGTGTATGTATTTCGAAAAATAGAATGCAAAACTAACATCCCTCCGCGTCGTCGGCCGAAGGCTAGTGCGGCGTCGCCGAGTGACGGCGGGAAGGGTTGGCCGAGCGCGGCGCGGGGCGCGGGGGGAGGAGAGGGAGCGGGGTCACCCTCCCCGCGTACGGCGTCGGGAGAAACAGCGCAGCGGCGCCCTCCTGTGTGTGTATATGTGTTTGTCTCGAAGGAGGATGGACGAGACGTCTTCGTGACAGCTCCGCGTGTTGGAGTGTGAGTGTATGTGTGAGAGAGCGGCCGAGAGTAAATGTGTTGTGTAGACGTGTGTGTGTGAGTGCGCCGGAGTGAAAAGTAATTGGAGTGAGAAGCAGGAAATGAGACACGGAGCTGTCTGCTCCGTTTGACCTGCCTGTGCAGCCCTCTCTGCCCCTTTGATATGCATGCGCGTCCGCTTCGGCTTC
>NW_026267331.1:535805-537123 GCF_000697945.3 Frankliniella occidentalis | reverse complement strand
AGAGAGAGAGAGAGAGAAGTGGTGGTGGTGGTGGAGGGAGAGAGGGCGGAGGGAAGTGGGGCGGCAGAGAGAAAGAGAGAGCAGGAGGGAGTGCGAAGGACGGCGGCGGTGCGGCGGATGGCGACGGCCTGTACGCCTGCTGGGTAGGCCGCGGCGAGGCTCCGCTGTCCGCCGGGTCTGCCTACCTCACGGGGGCCCCGGCGGCCGGGCTCGCCGCGCCCCTCGCCTGGCCCAGCCCTGGCCCCCCGGACCGACCGGGGGCTCACTGCGGCTCGGCCCGGCCCCTGCTCACTATTTATTCACACGTCTTTACGGCTTGGCCGACTGCGGAACGACCGCTCCCAGGCCCAGGCCCGCCCCCCGGCCCTCCCTCGTCCCGCCCCCCAGCCCCGCCACCGGGGGTGTCCCTCCCTGGACCCTCCTCCTGTACTGTCCGCCCCGGGCCACGCCGCCGCTGTGCCTGTTTGCCGCATGTCCACGTCCACCCCCGCCCCCGCCGCCCCCCGCAGAGTGAGCCCTCGGCCCTGCCCTGCCCAGAGTCCCCGCTGGTGCTGCTGCTGGTCCCGAGCTCGCAATGTTTGCTTAGGACGCGGCGGTGGTATCCTGTGCCTGTGGACGTCTGCGGAGAAGAGTCCACGCTGTTTGTTCTGGGCTCATCGTCCTGCTCGGGGAGCCCCCCCGGGGGTGGGGCGGGGCCAGGCCGAGGACGGCGGGTCGGACCGGGCCGGGGACGGGCTCAGCTAGGCCCCCGTAGAGACCACATCCTCCTCCGCCCGTGCTTCGCCCTCTCCCATTTTCGTCGTAGCTTCTCATCTCCTGCAAGTTACATCCAGGGCTCACCACACACCGCCCTCCCCCCTCCCCTCCTCCCGCTCTTGCCCTGCCGCCCAGCTCACCTCCGTCCCTCTTACATGAGCCTCGCTTCTGCCGTCACCCCCCCCCCCTTTGCTACCTTATCCCCCTTTTCGCAAACCACGTTTTCGTCTAAGGAGGAAAAATTAGGTTCCTTCACGGGAAAGTTAGCGAGAGGGAAAAGAAAACATGAGAAAAATTGATGGTGAGCCTCTTTTGAGGGCGTCACGACGTTGTCGCATTCACGCACAGTGTACCGGTCAGTGTTTGGGGTGGCTCGTCGTGCGAGGGTAGCGCGCGCCGAGGGGGAGGAGGAGGGGGGCTGGTCAGCCAATACGAAGCCGGCTCCGCGCTGGCACCACTGTAGCTCGCGCTCGACAGGACCTCCCCGCGTCCAGCGCAGGGAGCCACACTATCGCCCACTATCATGTTCGGTCTATGTTGGCCACTTGAATGCAAGTAATAT
>NW_026267331.1:534174-535755 GCF_000697945.3 Frankliniella occidentalis | reverse complement strand
GCCCGCTCGTATGAATGCATGAAGTCCGCGCGCCCTGCCTGCACCCTCTTTTCCATCGGCCGGGATGAGCTCGGTGTGCGAGTCTCTCTCTCTCTTGCTCGCTCTCTCGCTCGCTCCTTGCTCGCTCCCTCGGCCTCCCTCCCCGTTTCGCTCCATCGACCCTGAGCCGCCCCTGGCCGACGGTCCCTGGGCCGAGCCTCGCTGCCCCGTCGGGCCGGCACATGTCGGACTCGTACAGGAGGGCTCGCCAGGCACCCCGCCCCGCCCGGCCTCGCCCTGCTCCAGGCTTACGTGGCCACAATCGCCTTAGGCTCCGTGGGTGGGGAGGCAGGAAGGGGGGGGGGGATGGCTTTTCTAAAGGATCAAAAACGTGACTCGCTCCATAAATAAAGGGATAGGATGGGGCTCGCCGGCGCAGGGATCGAACAAGGTCACTTGGAAAACACGCATGCATGGAGGGAAATGGAAAATATATTAAGTCGGCGCCAGAAACTGCGTTTTGCGCTAAAGGCTTTCTTCACTTTCGATTTATGAATCTCGTAGCAGTGGAGGAGAGAAAGGCAAATCAATGAAAGAAATAATGATTAGCTTACATTTTTGATGCTTTTGGGAGGTGTATGTATTTCGAAAAATAGAATGCAAAACTAACATCCCTCCGCGTCGTCGGCCGAAGGCTAGTGTGGCGTCGCCGGGTGACGGCGGGAAGGGTTGGCCGAGCGCGGCGCGGGGGGAGGAGAGGGAGCGGGGTCACCCTCCCCGAGTACGGCGTCGGGAGAAACAGCACAGCGGCGCCCTCCTGTGTGTGTATATGTGTTTGTCTCGAAGGAGGATGGACGAGACGTCTTCGTGACAGCTCCGCGTGTTGGAGTGTGAGTGTATGTGTGAGAGAGCGGCCGAGAGTAAATGTGTTGTGTAGACGTGTGTGTGTGAGTGCGCCGGAGTGAAAAGTAATTGGAGTGAGAAGCAGGAAATGAGACACGGAGCTGTCTGCTCCGTTTGACCTGCCTGTGCAGCCCTCTCTGCCCCTTTGATATGCATGCGCGTCCGCTTCGGCTTCGCGCTCCGCTTCGGGGCTCCCTGCTCCGCCCGGGCCGCCGCTCTCCTCCTGGTCTCGGTCTGGCGGCTGCACATGGACAGGCGTCCGTCGTCGCGTCGGCGGCGTGCTTAGATTGTTTGTGTGGTTTGAGGTCCATTCATGGAAGCCAAGAAGGGCGTGCAAGCTCGCGAGCCGCTTGTCGTGTAGGATGATGGGCCGCTGGCGCAAAGCACGGCAAACGGAACGGACCCTGAAACACAACAAACAAAAAAGACGTAAATCAATTTTCAATAATTTAATCCGACGTCACATCTGCTCGATTACAACCTGCCGTAAGTCAGAGAAAATGATAAAAACATTAACACATTAAGTGCGGTGGGGGTAGGCAATCCCATGTTATTGGGACCCACGGTGTGGGTCACGCCGCACTGAACGTGTTAAAAAGTCAGAGGTGAGCGGTTGTCTGGCCGGTGTGTATGTACAACCACCGTGGCGATAATGACATTCATGGTCCCCGTCATCAGGAAGGAAGAGGGAGGCTGCGG
>NW_026267331.1:531037-534124 GCF_000697945.3 Frankliniella occidentalis | reverse complement strand
TATCATGTTCGGTCTATGTTGGCCACTTGAATGCAAGTAATATGTAAATGTTAATAACACATTTATAGTTTTTCTTAAAACGAATATTCTACAATATTTTAAAAACATGCTGCAAATTTTGAAGGAAAAAAAAACGAACAAAAATGTTTGAGCCTTTTGGCCTGCATCACTAGCTGCATGTAATCCCTGCAATGCACTGCCTCTCCGGCTGCGCGTTCCCCACTAATCCCCTCAAGCTCGTTTTCTTTTCGCGGGTCGTCGCGCGGGGCGCTACTATGTCGTCTCACCGCCCGCAACGCGCCTCGTGTTGTGGAGTGTACGTTCGCACGTATTTCCGTTCTCCATTTGCCGTTCCTCACCGCCGCCGCTGCCGCAGCGAGGGGCAGGGCGGGGGCGGGGCGGGGGCAGGGCCCAGGGGGGCAGTTGCCAGCTCCCCGGGTGAACGGGGGCGGGCCGGGCGCGGCGCGCGCGATCCTAAGGGTTCGCGCGGGCTGCTGCTTATCCATTCATTGGATACCAGCCGCGAGGGGAGAGAGAAAAAATGTTACACATCGCCGACCCAACGTCATGATGGCGTGGCGTGTGGGCGTGTGTGTGTGCGTGTGAGCGTGTAGGGCATAAGGAGGGCATATACATCCTCTCCATATTACCCCTCTCTGTTCACGTCGGCCAGCCGCTCCCGCCCGCTCACACCCGGGGCACACAAGACGAGGCTCGTCCGTCCGAGAGTCCGCGGACACGGTACATCACCATCGCTCACCTATAGCTGGTGGCTGCTCAAAAGGAGCGGCAGCGATGTGAACTGCTTCTGATATCGTTTTTATTTAACAAACCAAAATTTTTACGACGTGCGTGGTTTGTGGGGCATATGCTAGAAATTGAACGCGCATCGTTCATTCTAGACAGATGACAAAAAAAGAAAAGAAAAAGAAAAGAGTGAACGACTCTGGCGCGACCTCCAAACGCTCGCCTCTGGCCTTCCGCCCCGGATTTCGATAGGAAAGGAAAAGGGTGTGTAGCCAGCCGAGCGGCTCCGTGGGGCCGGCGCCGGCATAGCAGCCCGGCCCAGGACCAGCCCAGCCCAGGGCAGCTGGGGATGTTTTTTTTCTTCCCCTCCCTCTCTGGAATTGATGTTTCTGGTGGCCATCCAATCGAAATGGTCAATTCTGGAGCGGGGGTCTCTCGGCGAGCTGTGCTGCCGCTGCTGCTGGTCGTATCGGAAGGGGGAGTGAATTGGTGCGCGGGAAGGGTTGGAGAGGCGGGGCGGGGCGGGGCGGCAGGGTGATACTGTCAGAAATTGAGAAAGCAAGGGAACCGAGGCAGGCAGGGACCCTAGCAGCAGCGATGCGGGGTCGGCCGGCCGGCCGGCCGGTGGGGTGGGGTTAGGAGGCCGGCCGCGTTGGGACGCGAATCACGCACAGCTTCGGGACGTAATGCCGCGATCTGGCGAACGTGCAGCCGACCAGCTGGGCGCCCACCTCTGGTGCCCGCCGCGCCCCATCCCCGCAACTGTCGTCGTGTACGGCGGAGCGGAGAGGACGTACGACGTCGCCGAGGCCGAGCAGCTAGCCCCCATGAGCTAGCAGAGCAGCAGCAGAGGGTTCCGCTTCGGCGACTCGCCAACCGGAAGGCGAGACTCGCAGTTCCGGGCCGAACCAGCAGCATGCGGGGGCCGGAAGCGGAGCGACGGCCCCGGAAGTGGCGCTGCTGTCCGCCTTGGCCCGCCCCGCCCCCGCCCCGCCCCCGTCCGCGGCATGTGTTCGCATTGTATCATTAATGTTATTGCTGGGGCTCTGGGCCGCGCGGGGGCGGACCACCTCAGCACTTTGTTGTCATTAGTAATATATATCTGCGTACGATAAACAAGTATATCCGTGTCGTTACTTCCGGCCGCTGGCTCGGCTGGGGCGTGCTTTAGGGGAGGGTTTGGGCGCCGCCGCAGCCTGTTGCAAAACGGGCCGCCCCCGCCGCGCCCCGCCGCGCCCCGCCGCGCCCCGCAGACTGCTACTTATTCCGGATGGGTGGCCGGGGCCGGGGCGCCGACTGACTGAGCGCCCCGCGAACGAGCCCGCGACGACACTCTTTCTTTGCCATTCTTTCCCTCCTGCAGCCCGTCGGTGGCAACACGCCGCGCGGCCGCCGCGAAGATGTTGTTCTCGCGAACGGCAAATACTTATTCGCCATAGTCGCTCGGTCAGCTTGGCGCGCGGCCGCTGATGTTGATGTTCGCCCGCGCGCCCCGCGGCGACTAAGAGGAAGAGGATTACGTGGTGGCGCGATCTGTCGGGATAGAAAAAGAAGGCGAAAAGAAAGCGAAAGCGAAGAAAAAGGGGTTGCAGGGGATGACTCTCGACGCGTTGACCGCGTCGCCGGGCTCTATACACCGCGGGCGCAGATGGTGCGCTCGCGGGAGGATGCGCACGGCTCTCGTGGGCCCGCGTCGTCGTCGGGATCCCCAGAGTCCCAGAGGACGGCCAGCCGGCTACCGCCCGCCGCGCCGCGCCCCCGCGGCTGTCCGAAGAGGAGGAGGAAGGGTGCTGGCCGCGAAGCGCGCGTTTTCTATCTCTGTCTTTCTCGCTCCTTCTCACATTCTCACAACCCTTCTCTGTCGCTCCCGCCCTTGACTCATCCGTCGCGGATTTAGAGGTTGAATCGCGAATGACAAGGGGTTGCGCGGGCCCGCGGCAAAGGGGTCGCGCGGGCTTCGCAAAACAGAAGGGCTATGCATGAGCAGGGGCCAGCAGCCGAGCGGCTGGCTTATTCTGCGAGGGGGAGCAGCCAGTCCCTCTATCTTTTTCCGCCACAAAAAAAAAGATAATAACGACCACCGTCAATAACCCCCAAAAAAAAACCCCCCCCAACAACAACAAACCAAGGATCCCCGCGGCTGCCGCTGCTGCATCTGAGGCGGAAGCCTTGGGCGCGCATGTCGCTAGCCGAGGAGGGCGCGTCGCGTCCCACCCGGACCATCGCGGGGCGGCGGCGGTGGCGGGGCGCGGACCCGCGGAAAGCGATATCCACGAAACAGTCCTGACTCGCGGAAAAATTCTGGGCAAGGCAAAAAGGGATGTGTTCCGCGTGCTGTGA
>NW_026267331.1:526101-528732 GCF_000697945.3 Frankliniella occidentalis | reverse complement strand
CTACTACTGTTGATGCTGCTGGTCCAGTTTCCCGGCGGCGAGGCGAGACTGGTCCACTGGTCCACCTCTCGCCACGGTCGCCGCGGAGTCAGGTCAGCTCTGTTTACATGCTCACTTGACCTGCGCTGCACCACACTAGTCAGCAACTTATTCTATGTTTTCCTGGTCGCGCGTGGTGCCACAGGCAGTTACATAGAACGCGATTTCTTGAATTCACAGACATTATAGCTGGTTTGAAAAATAATAGTCTCAAATGCCTGCCTTATATTATCAAGCAGTAGTAAAAGACTGATAGCCTACTAATTATTTTGTGAAAAAATCTTTCATACTGCAACTTTGATATTATAGTGCAGTAAATGTCCTCATCTATGCGGGTCTATATAAAATGCAAGAAATTTAAGGAAAGTTGCCATGACGTTGAGGAGGGCCAGGCGTTGATGGGACGGGTCAGTCCATCACGGGCCGGGCCGGTGGCTGGGCGACCGGTGACCGGTCTGGTCCAGGGCAGCATCCCTCATCCCTCCTCATCCCCGCCATCTCACGCTGGCTGACCGCACGTCCCGCGGCCGGAGACCGGTCCCGCCGGTGAGAAGGAGAAGGAGACAAGAGAGGAAAGAGAGCCAAAACCTGTTCGGCTGTTGCTCTTTTTCACTTTGAGCAGCGCGCGGACGCGGGGCGGTCGGCGCGAGGCTGACTTCACTTGGCTTTGACTCGCGGAAGAATTATCTCGTCTCTGTCAAGAGTGGAAGTGGTTTGAATGACGCGCGCCGGCCGGGCCTCTCTCTCTCTCGTCGCAGATGCCGCTCGGGAGATAAGAGGTGCCGGAGGACGGCGACGATGCCGACTCCCTTTTGCTGGTCCTGCTTCTCCTCCGCTGCTCAACCCCTACTCGACGACCGCTGACCCCGGCGAGCACTCGAACGATTTAGATTTCAGATCTTTCCCTTTCGTTTCGTCGTGTAGTTGATCACTACCAACCGATCGCCCATCGCGTGTGCCCACCGCCGCCGCCCGCCGTCCATTTCAAAACTCCCCGCCGCGCCGCTCGTGCGCGGAAGAGGGGCCGGCCGCTGCTGCCCCCTGGCGGCCGCCGCCCGCACCCCCGCCACCCACCCGCGGACAGGGCAGCGAGGCGGGGCGGGGCGGGCCGGGGGTGTCCGGAGGGTGTCCGGCGCGGCGCACCGAGTGGCCATTGCGAGGGCTGCTCGCCCACCACCACCGCGGCTACACACAGCAGCAGCAGCAGCGCGGAGCTGTCACTGGCGGTGTCGCTGTCCGCTCTCGACGTCGCCGACCTTTTTATCCATATATATTGCATTGCATATCGGCAAGGAGAAGAAGAGGGCGGCGCCGGCGCCGCCGCGCGCGTCCAAACGACGCGTGATTGCCTGATCGCAAAGTAAACGGCGTAGCGACAGCCCTCCGATACGACATCTGACACAAAGCCTATGCGGCAGTGCTGCCGGGTGATGAATGGACCTGGCGATGAATTTGTGTGTGCGTGTGTGTTTCTCGTGCTATGCTTCCCCTCGGGCAAGGCCGTCGCACTGCCACTGCCGCCGCGGGGCCCGCGGGGCCGCCGCGAGCGCGTCATCTGGCTTTGGTGGCCACCCCGCGCTACACCGAGCGGCAGTGCTGCTGCTGCTGCACTCGAATCGTAGCAGCGCAGCAGTCGCAGCAGCGCAGTAAAAGATTCGCAGGTCCCAAAATCCCCTGCGCGCTCGCTATACATGGATGGTCCTCCCGGTCCCCGAGGCGGAGGGCCGCGCGAGACAGAAATCCACCGCGACAATGGAACATCACACCTTCCGCACCAAAACAATGTCACGACCCGAAAACGGTCCCTCTCGCGCGATCGTTTCCTCTCCCCGTTTAATATCTCCGTCTCCCTCTCTCGCGCACTCACTCTCGATAGGAAAGAAACACAATCGTGAGAAAAATTGTGCTCCCCTTCCCCCCTTCCCCCCGGTAGCGGTCGCGGGCACCCCTCTCCCCCTCTCTCCGCCTCCCCCCTCTTGCACTATGCTCTCTCTTCTCCTCCTGCTGCTGTCCCTTCCGAAAAATGAGGACACCCTGACTCATCTCCTCAACCCTTTCCCGGAACAAAAACGTGCTGCCGATACTAAAACGGAAAAATCGCTTTGTCCCCTTTATCAACGAGCCGATGCGTTTTTTTTATGTGTTGTGTAGTAAATGATCAATAACATATTATACGGAGCACCCTCAGCCAGCTTGGCATTGTGCGTCTCAGGACAGACATCTGGGCCGCTTGCACCTATTAGCCGATACGTGAGTGCGTCGTGTGTGTGTGTGCGAGAGAGATAGACATAGACGCGGAGGGATCGAAAGTACCTGCGGCGCCCGCGTGTATTGGTAGTTGAGTTGGTTCGGTAGTGCCACTCTTGAATTATACCCTCCTCTGATATTCCCCCCCCCCCTTTTTTCTCTTTCTCTTTCTCCCTAGGTCTCTCTTGGACGAAAGGCTCTCTCATTGTACCAGGTGGCTGATTCACGCCGCGCACTTTCGTAGCTATACTGTACCGCATGCACGAGTGCGGGCGGGTTTGCCTATGCTCGCTGCCCACGGCTCCTTATAGCCCCGTGCGAGTAGGTGACCCGCCCGCACGCGTG
>NW_026267331.1:520959-526051 GCF_000697945.3 Frankliniella occidentalis | reverse complement strand
ATGCATATACAGAAAACAAAAAATTGCCAGCGTTTTTATTATTACTTGTTTTGTTATCATGATAATAATCGTCATTCTTTTCATTGCGCGCGGGAGCAGGCAGGGAAGTCCATTATCAGAGGCACGTGAGGAATGTGAGCGCGAAGCGGCGCGAAGACGACGGCGGGGACGGCGGTGGCGTTGTCGTGGCGTCTCGTCAAGTCACGGTGACGGTGCGCGGCGCGGGCGGCGGGGGTGATGGCGCCGAGGTGGTGGACACTGTCGGGCAAAAGTAGTGGACAGGAGTGGGACGAGAAAATGAAAACATTTTCGAGTGCGCGTGGGCGTGGGGGTAGTTTTTGGCGCGAGCCCTCTCTCTCTCTCTCTCACTCTCTGCTGTTGTGCAGGGAGTGCCTTTGTAGTTTACACGGCGGGTTCTCTCTGGCCCGGGCCCGGGGATGGGCTGGCCGCTTTGCACGCTCGGCTACGCTCTGCTGCCGTCACTTAGGCCCTTTGTGCGGCCAGCGGCCTGGACTAACGCTCCGCCACGCTCCGCCACGCCCCGCCTTAGCCGACTGTTGTTAGCCGGTCCATGACACTATTCGCATCCTTCGTTGCCCCCCAAAGGGCGGCGCCAAAGGGCCAAACGGGCTGCGGCGGCGGCGGGCCGAGCAGTCTTGCGCGGACCTGGCGGACGTCTGGACCCAACACGCCATAGGTTTGCACACGGTCCTCCCTCCAGGCACTTATTACCTTATTCTTATTTCATAATTATTGCAGCTTCCCAACACTTGAATGAAAACCTTCTTAGGTAGAAATAAAAGGTGGGCGCCAAAGTAGTGTAAACAGGCCTGTTCTGCATACGAGCGTGGAAATCCAATCGTGAGGATAAAGGAAGGGTTCGTCGTTTCGGTGCGGCGGAGCACGACCGTCCTCTATATGTGTCCGCCCCGGTCAAGGACGAAAGCCTGGGTCGAACATGTAGTGCCGGGGCGCAGGGAGAGAAAGGCAAAGGCGAAAGCCTCTTGCAGCAGTCAGACCAAGCGCCGGCCTAAAGGTACCCGGTGACGTCACGAGCTATTCTTTTTTCCCTGTTTCTGTTCTGTTTCTGTTCCCTTTTTTAACATCCCCGCCCCGCCATAGAGAGAGAGGACCGGCGGCCCAGCTCAGCAGGTGATATGAGGACGGGTGGAGCGGTAGCGAGGGTGTGTCCACGTGCACGCGGCGCCGTGAGTAGTGGGCGGTGGCAGGCGCCGCATATGAGGACAGAGTGCAGTGGTCCGCCTGGCTAAGTCCGCAATAACTTGCGTCGCATGCAGCAAGGAACGGGAGGAGGTGAGGGAGAGAGAGAGAAGAGAGGAACTCCCTTTTTTATACACCCTCCCCATCCCATTGCACGGCAAAAGATGCACCTGAAAACTGTTTTCGAAAGAAGGTAAAATAAAATTCTGACAAAATAAAAATAAGCATGCAGTCTGCAATATGTTTAACGTTTTAGGCAAGTGTACAGAGGGGCGCCTCCCCCAGTGCGGGGGCCTGGTAGGGCCCCATAGCCCCGGCAAGCGGGGCGGAGGGAAGAGGCCAGTCGGGCCGATGTCCCTTCCAGCCCAATGGGCACCTTCCTTCCGGCCGTCCAATAATTTTGACCACTTTTCCCGCCTGAGCGGCCCGGGAGCCCCGCGCACGACGTTACGCCCCTGAGGGGCCCGGGGCTCGCCTCGCCCGGCCTCGCCCGGCCTCGCCCGGCCTCGGCGGCTCAGCCCCGCGCCGCACATCATAAGAGGTAGCGAGGCACACGTGATTGGTTATGGACGCCAGAAACTCCCTCCACCCCCCTCCGCCTTGCGCCCCTCGTGCGCCGCTCCCTCTCCTTTTACGTGTCGTGTAATTCTGCTTGACTGGACTAAGGGGCTCCCGGGGCTCCCGGGGCTCCCGCGCGGTGCTAGCAGCGTTCTTCGCCTCTCCTTCGTCCGCCGCGCCGCTCCGCGCCCCCATCCAGTGCAAGGCGAGCGAGCCGGCGGCGGCGCGGGGTCGGTCGGACGATGGATGGCAAGGGATGGAGGAGGGAAAAGGCGGAGTGAGAGGGAGGCAGAAAGAGAGGGAAAGATGTCGAGCGACGCTGTTGCGTTTGCAGCCTAAATCAAATCACGCGACAGTTCATTGGGACACTTGTGTATGTGAGTGTGTCGATCAATGATCATTCAACCAACCACTCGTATCGTGATTTCCCCTTTTGCAACTTTGGTGTGCTCTCATCATCGGTTGGCTAAATACGGGCGCCCGTTTCTACTTTATTGAGGCACCGATCTCACCGAAAACTGACTGGATGGGGAAAGGAGGGGGGGGGGGGGCAACCGCGCCCCTTCGCCCCCCCTTAAAACCGCCCCTGGGCCACGGCTGGTGCTACCTCAGCGGATACGCTCCGGTTGCCGAGTGAAGAGGGCTTGAGTGATGAATTCCGACCTGGCCCCATCCCCCAAGCCCAGCTCTCCATCCCCCTCACCCCCTATACCCCCGAAAGCTCCACGCTACTTTTCCACCCCTAGCCCGCTTCTTCTTTCTCGTATCTACTCCACTTCACCCCGCCCCGGCCCCTTCCCTTCTGCCCTCCGGAGGGACGGGGGAGGGCCGGGGAAGGGGCAGCGGGAGGGGATCAGAGAAGATATGAGATAGCGGACGCCGCCGCCCGCTGGCTGCCGGGCCGCGCCGGCCAAGGGCGCCATCACGTGATCTCTCTGCCCACCACAAAACTTTATTTTTTCCTTCTTCTTGTTTTTGCTCTTCCTCCTCCTCTTCTTCCTACTAGCCATACCAGCAGAAATTGCGCGATTCCCACACACGCACGATATCATGGTTCTAAAAGACGCGGGGAGTAAAGAAAAAAAAAGGAAACGTTAACAAGTAGTTGAGAAAAAAATAATATTAGGAGGCAGTAAAGGGGTACAGCGTGTTGCGGGCAGCATGACCCTCCAGCTTCATCGGAACCCCTCCTCCCTCCCCCCCCTTCTAGTCCTCCTTGGCTCCCTTGTGATTCCACATTCCGCAAATATTCGACGCAGGCGCAAAAAAAAAAAAAAGTCTGTCATCCGACCCCTCCTCGCGTTTCCCTTTTTTTTGGGTTGCGATTGTGATTTTTCTCACCCAAAACATTCCGCCTCCCCTCTCAGCGGAGGGAGCAACCTGTCAATGTAACGTATATTTATCTGGTTATTCAATAAAAATTACAACCCCGATTTCCCCAGAAGGGGTGGCATTATATGTGAGAGACTCCATTGATGGCTCTCCGGAGATGTGTTTGCCGTGATTTACCCCAATTTCACAAGTGCGGCGTGTCAGATGCCATTGTGTTTGTGTATCGACGGCTGAAACAATTTTCATCTTCCCAAGGAGCACAGAAGCACAGCCTCGACGGCGACCACCAACACCCTCCCCTTTTCACGTCGGTTTCACGGTTTTGATGCGAAAACGCAACACAGCCGGTATTTCGTTTTTTTTGTGGGAAATCTGTGAAGAGGGGGTGAGCATCACTTACATCTCTACCCGCATAATCGCATCGCAACTCGAAAAGGAAAGTCGATTAGTCGCAATCGCTCTCGCGGTCGAGGGCTCCGCCGATCACCTGACGACCACCCTCGCATTTCATCTTCATTTCCCCCACAAATTAGGCAAAGAGCTTCCCAAACCGGAGACGGAAAAAGTGGGAGGGCCGACAAGAAGGGGCTCCGTGTTGTGCCAGGAAGAAACACGAAGCATGGAGAGAGGAAAGAAATGAAAACGAAAACAAAAATAGAGGGAAAACAACAGAATGCTGCCGTTGTCCAGCTTGTGCTGTAGCGCGGCCTTCTGTGCCCCTGCCCCTGCTGTCCTGTCGGTAGCATGTGTGCTCAGAGAAAGAGAGAGGGAGGGAGAGAGAGAGAGAGAGAGAGAGAGAGACGGGGAGGGAGAGGCCGGCCGTGCTGTGGGGGCGTGTTTTACTCGCATGTCACCACAACGGGTTCCACGAGGGCGGCATACATAATAAGGCACGCCGGGGCCGAGGGCGGGCGAGCGGGGGTAGGAGGGTGGAGGCGGGAGAGGGACGTCTGGGGCCGATATGATGTCCGCCCTGCTGATGGTCCAGCCTGGCGCAGGGTCCAGCGTCCTCAGCAGCACCCGGTCGCACCGCATCACCACCCTACGACGTGCCGATGTAGTACCCTTCATCGAAGTACACCCCCTTACGTTGCGCGCGCACCCCAAAAGCCTTTTGGTGGCGTACCCGGTTGCTCCGCCCTTTCGGTCGGTAGGGTTCCCAAAGCCTCGTCGTACCCGACCCACCTTGCCGGTGCTGCTGGACCCTCCCTATCCGTCCCAGCATCCCAGCCCCAGGAGGGACGGCGGCGGCAGGGCAGGGCGGGCCAGCCCACCCATCATCCCCTGGACCAGGGGCCCGGCGCCCGGCACCGCACCCCAACCCCCGGGCCGGGCCTTGGCCGGGGCCAGGCAGGGCCGGAGCCATCAACCTATGGGCCTCCACGGGTCAGGGCGAAAGGGTTGGGGGTCCTAACGAGGGCGCTCCCCGCCCCGTCCCACCCCGCCCCGCAACGCCCGGCCACGCTGGAGCCCACGGGCCTCGCCCTGGGAGGTAAAAAGCGACGGGCACCCTGCCGAAAACCAGCGCTGCGCCAAAAACTTATCGGCGTTTCATGTTTGCGCGCACAGCCTCCACACACACTATATATATTTCGTGCGATAGGGCCGCCGCCTGCCTCCTCTTTGCTTTGGCAAAAATTTGCCTTGCAAATGGTTTTAGTTCCTTTTTGTCCGGATGCGAGTGCCCTTTGCTGGCGGGCCGGCGGCGCCGTGGTGGTGCCCCCGCGACGGGGGCCTCCCCATGCATGCCCCTTCCTGGCCGAGCCAAGCGGCGCGCCCCCGGTGATTTAGGACCCCGCGATACACACTACTAGGTCGGCGCGGAGCTGCGCGGCGACCGGGGCCTCCATCAACGCACGCTCCTCCAGATTTGTATAGTCGGAGTTTGCGATAGTCGCCATGTAATATATTATTGCTCTCGTTTGTGGCGTGGCGCGGCCTCCGCTGCCAACAACTTGCTCTCGCTCCGCTTTCTCTTCTT
>NW_026267331.1:516567-520909 GCF_000697945.3 Frankliniella occidentalis | reverse complement strand
GAGTGCGGGCGGGTTTGCCTATGCTCGCTGCCCACGGCTCCTTATAGCCCCGTGCGAGTAGGCGACCCGCCCGCACGCGTGCATGCGGTACAGTATAATTACGAAAGTGCGCGGCGTGAGTCAGCCACCTGGTATAGTACCCCGGCTGCTCGGCCTCCTTCCTCCCCCATCTCCTGCATTCCTCTCTCTTCCTACCCCTCACTCTCTTTCTCTTCCTCTCTCAGCATTACAGGTAGTTCGCGGAACGTGTTATATGAAATATTTTCCAAATCTTTCCGCTTCACCTCAGCGCCCGCGCGTCCCTGCTGCTCTGAGCGAGAAAGGGGTTGGGGGAGGGAGGAGGAGGAGGAGGTGATGTTATGTCGTCTGGGAATTTTGTAATTATCGGAAACGGCGTCACTGTCGCTACGGCATCAACGGGAGCCTCTTATGAAGTCATGCGCGATGTTTCTGTTTTCTCTTTATTTTCCCGTTGCTGCTAGTAGCTATTGTGTATCTGAAAAGGGCAAAAGGGTGTAACTCGGCGTAATGCACTGGGACAAAAATGCTCACTGTGAAATGTGCGTTATATTTCCTCATATGAAACTTGCAAGCTGTGCGGGGTCTGCGCGGGGTCTGCGCGGGGTCTGCGCGGGGTCCCTGACATCGACGTGAACTGTCTTGACGATGAGTCGAGAGCATCTCCAAGGGATCCGGAAGGTGGTTTCTACCGTGAGAAAAAATATTAAATGATCATCTGGAGGGAACGTGGGACGTCCCTACCTTCATGATCGCAATGATTCAGCGTGACCCCGCATCGCGCAACGGTTACGTTATTTTATCGACGCATCTACCTGACATATGCCGGCAGCAGCGAGCAGCGGCAACCCTTTCCCTTCCGCGACGGTACACTGTTAACAGAGAGACCCGCTCTCACCTCTTTCCCTTAAAAAGGAGCAAGGAAGAATAAAAGGCGCGGAAAACAGGAGGGGAAGAGAGCAGCGGCAGCAGCAAGGGGGTGCGTTAGAGGGACCTGCTGCCACTGTACCTCTCGTCTAATAATCTTCCATGCGTCTTCCTGTTGTTCCAGGAGTCGCCCCCTCCCTACCTTTGTTCGCCCTGCCCTTGCCTTGCCTCTGGTCTGGTCTCGTCTTGCCTCCGCACGTTGTTAGGGGGGGTCCCCTTGCCGGTGGGCCGCCAGGACACGCCACGCCACGCCGGGTCGCGGGGTCCGCCGAAAGGACGCGCGCGCGGATAATATTGTACCCTTCTTATTTTCTCTCCCCGGGCCCCGGGCCGGGCTGGTGGGCCGTGTGCTGCTCGCGGCAAGAAAAGGGGCGCCCGCGGTACTGTACAAGTACAGCCGCGCCCGTCTCCAAGGGAAAAGGGAGAGGAGCAAAATTATTCTCCGAGTGTGTATGATGGTATGTGTGTGTGTGTAGTTGCGTCTGTTTGCATGTTTCCGTAAAAGAGGTGAGTGCCTTGCCTGCCTCGCGATGAAGGGTAAAAAAAATTAAAAGAATTGCAGTAGCAGTCACCCCTTCATCTTACTTTATGCGCCCAGGGGTGGTGGTGGGTGGCGACCCTATCAGGAGACCGGACAGCGGCGGCGGCGGCGGCCGGGCCTGGGGGTGGCAACCCTATCAGCCCGCGCCGGACAGGGCAGGCCGCCCCGCCCGGGGGTGGCACGGGGTGGGGGTGGAATGAACAAAAACTTTATGGCGACCGTCCGGTCCCCGAGCGGCCCAGCCAGCCCGCCCCTAACAAGGGAAGCAGCAGCGGAGGCAGCCGCCGCGCGGCGGTGGCGGTCGTTCGAATAAAGCGCCGCAACTCGACGCCCAGCGCTGCGCAGTTACGTCGCGCTTGCGCCGCCGCCGGCGTCCTCTCTGGCCCCGCGGCTGGCTTGTGCTTGTCCACCACCCTCCTCTTCGCCCTCCTCTGCCCCGCGGCCTGGCGGCGCGCTTCCCAATCGCCCCTGACACGCCCCTCATGACCTGATCCTGGACGCGACGCGCCTGTCGTCGACGGCTACATTCATTATTCCTCTGGGTCTCGATAGGGTCCAAAGTTAAGGACCACTGTGAAACAAACGATATTGAAGTGGCGTCTACCTCACCCACCAGGTGATTTGGCTAAACTTTATGTTACTGTAACCACGGTGTAAATGTGTTCGTAGATGTACACTATATTTTGTAATTTACTATAGTTATACAAAATATGTTGTACTCTTCATGTACAATATCGCACTCTTCTTGCTCGTCGATGCGTTTTAAGTCGATTCACAGTGCTTGTAAATGTACAATTTTGAATCGTAAATTTACTTCATCTCCCATGAAAATGTTTCCGAATTTTTCTCTACCCGTTACACAACATATTCAGTGACTTGTAACACTCCCCTGGTTGTGGTCCGATTCCTTGCTGTATTTATGCATGTGACATATCGACCTGGCCGCAGACCGCGGGACTGGCTGGCCAACCCCTTTTCTTCGTTTTATTCTCATTCTGCGAGTCTCCTCTTCGTGTCCCGCCTATGTCTCTCCCTTTCTCTTTCTCTGGCCCGCTCTCCTTCCCACCGCGTTGTCGCCCCTTCCCTCTCTGCTCTGCCTTCCGCGCGCCCGCTGCCCAACAACCAGACCGATCCGCCCCGCCCACCCACCAGCCTGAACCACAAGATGTCCTGGTGAAATGGCCCTCCATTTGCGCTTGAATTTTGTATGAAAGTACATGCGGCCACTGCGCCCCCCCCCCCTTTCCCTTCGCCACCTCCCCTTGTGTCAGCGCGCCAGGCATGGCGCAGCCTCACCTTTCAGCTCTGGCTCTGCTGCCCCCGGCCCCTGCCCCTGCTGCTGCCATACGTCCTTCCTACTCAGAGAGAGAGAGAGAGAGAGAGAGAGAGAGAGAGAGAGAGAGAGAAGGAGAGACCCTGTCCGCGGGCTGTCCGTCACAGCAGTCGCCGCCGCGCACGTGGGCTGCGGAGGGGTCTGTTTTGGGTACATGAGGTCACCATCACGGGCGAGCCAGCCGCCGCCGCCCCCGACATCAGCGCCATCTACATACCGGGGTGGAGGACACGAGACGGGACATGATTATACCGAACGAGCCATTCCGCGCGTAACACGGCGCGGGTCGAGGCTCTAGGAAATCAATAATGTAAACGCTAGCTCTTTCAGCGAGCGGGTAGAGTTGCCCTTGAGCAACGCCTCTTTCCTATCACACTTATTGATTTGTCTGTTTTCCGATTCGACGAGCCGGTATGAGAAACTGTCAAAGATAATTTGACCTTACCTAACCTCTCATATATGGAGCAAACGTCGGAACTGGGAACGTGGTTGGTGGCAAAGTTTTTGTGAGTGTGAACTTTCGGTGTGTTCGCTAATTATCAAATGCAGATCTAATATCCAAAACAAAATGGTTGAGTCTGTTATTCTTTACCCCTTCCGATTGATTCAAATCAAATAAACTATGCCCTCCGCGTCCAGACATCTGACGTGAGTGCAACCTCGTTTGTTGTCGCTGTACACTTTAAATGGGAAATGACAATTTAGTGTCCATCTAAGAAGTATTCTTAAGCACATCTCAATCAGATAAACATTTTTATGTAAAATGGTACAATTTGAAGCTATAGCTTAAGTACAACAACTAACCTTTGGGTATTGTAGTTGAGGTATATAAATTTGCATCCCAATTGGATGTGCTGAAGAACACAACATCTTATTCGCTGGACAACAAGTTGCCCTTTTCCCATTTAGTGTGCGTGGGTGTACCGGCCCGCCCAGCTCTACCCCTATTTTAGTGCGTTGTAACGAGGGCCTAAGCGCAAATCCAGTCCCGCCTCTCATCACGATAACCATAAACAGGGGGACGCGGCGCGGCGGCGTGCAAAACACGGCGAGGGCCGTCGTATAGGCGTCCAGGATGGTGAGGCGGGTGGGGGTGGGGGGTCCAGTTCTTCTCATCAGGGCTGGGCTGCTGCGGGCCCCAGCGGCTCCAGCAAAGAAGGTCCTTTTCCGCGGGTATCACATTACGCCTCCGGCCTTATTCCTCCTAACGCACGACTCTCTCTCTCTCTCTCTCATCTGTTGTTTTTTTCCCATCTTTTTCCGTAAAGGAAAAAAAAAAGAGAACAGGCTGAACAGTGCGGGCTCTCGATATCACATACAATGGTCAAGTCGTCGTCATATTGTGCCGGCCCAGCCCGTATATGTGCGCGGCCCCGGACGGGCCAGGCGCTATTGACCCTCCCAATTAGGACGCATCGGCGGTTTTATTATTCGTTCATTACCGTTCATTATCATCATTGTTTATCGCCTTGAGTATTTTTTTTTCTTTTTCTTTTTCTCTCTGATGGACGCGACCATTCCAT
>NW_026267331.1:514560-516517 GCF_000697945.3 Frankliniella occidentalis | reverse complement strand
GTGTGGGTGGGTGTGAGGCAGGCGAGCAGGGCAGGGGTCCGAGTCGAACGGCTCAGGAAACCCTCGTAACTTGGAGAAGGACGGGGAGGAGGAGGAGAAGGGCTGCGAGGGCGAACCTGGGCGCTGTGCCGGGCAGAGGCCCAAAGCCGGCAGTGGCCCCGGCGGAAAAGGGCGCGGCGCCGAGGAGAAGGGTCGCTTCGGCAGGGCGAGCACGCAGGGCCGAGGGCGGCCGCCGAGGGCTCGGCGTGCATGTGGAAGCGGCTAATGATGCTGCCGCCCAACAGTGTCACTCAACGTCGAGATAGCCGTGCTGTGCTGGGCGGGGCGCGACGCGGCGGTGCGAGAGGCAAAGCTGTGTGTAGTGCGCGCCGGTGGAGCGGGCGCGGGCAGGGTGGGTGCACGTTGCAGGTTCTCTGCTTCTCTTTCGCTTTTCTATTTTGCCTATTTTAGCGAGAGAGATTTTTCCATTGGCCTCTGTTTTATTTTGAAATTTCCGCGCAAATTTGCGTAAATCTTAAGATTTCTGGATGACCCAAATTTAATTTTGTAATATGCAAATGGAAGGATCTGCACTCGATACTGCACTTGTAAACTGTAGTTTAAGTACAGGTTAACTGTAGTCTAACTGCAGTTTAACTTTAGATTGACACAGTATAAACTGTAGTTAGGTCTACATATACAGTTTGGCATTAGATCCTTCCATGACCTTAAAATTCTCTCATTCGAACTCCTGACCCGTATTCCCCCTGCGGCTGACTATCTTCCCGTAGTCCAACTTCCGATGGACCGCGATGGACCTGCTTTCCGTCGTCAACGCGGACCTTCTCGCGAGCGCCGGCGCCCCCTTCGCGGACTAGCCGCGCTGCTGCTTCCTCATAGCCCCGCGCCCCACGGCCCACGCACGACGCCCGCTCCCCAGAGGGCAGTTTACGATGTTTCATCACTACCATACCTCCTCGCGCTCTCTTGCGCGCGGCTGCGCGGCAGTCACAAAACCGAGCTCGCAAAACTTTTTGACCGTTTCTTTCATCCATTTTTGGGCCCCGCGCACGGGCGAAGGCATGAGTTGTGTCTGTGTCGGGTGACCGCCGCCCGCCGCCATTCGTTTTCCAAACGGCCACTTTCACGCTGTGTGTGTGTGTGTGTGTGTGTGTTTCTGTGTGTGTGTGAGAGAGAGAGAGAAGGGAAGACGGCGAGAGTGTCTCACTCGTAAGGCATCTATTGTCCAATATGACGCCACAAATTCAAAGTTGTTTCCTGGTCGAGGCCAAACAAACAAACTGCACCCATCACATCCACCTCGCTCACGACGTACTAAAAACGTTGTTTTTTTCATGTCTTTTTTTTTTTTGTGGTCCCCCCTGTCCGACTGCGCGGTCTGCCCGTCGTGCCTCTGGTGGGTGGTGGGCGGCCTGGCGGCGGCCACCCTCTCGGCTGTGTGGGGTGCGGGTTGCCCGCTGGCCAGGCGCGCGGCCGCGGTGGTGGTGGGCGGGTGGTGGGGCGGCGCGTCGGCATCCTGGACCCACGTCAGCCCTTGGGCATGTGATGGGCTCCGGTGGGCTCCGGTCTCGGGTGGCCCACGTGACTTCCGGAGAGTTCCGGTCGTCCCTGACTGACGTCGTCCGGAAATGAACAAACGCGGCTGCCGCAGCGAGGGCCGCCGCCCGCCTTGCTCGACTTGCGGACACGCACAGCGGGTGTGACGGAGATAGCGCGCGTCCCGCCCCCTCGGCCTCTCTCCCTCTCTCTCTCGTTCTCTCGCTCCCATTGCCTCGGTGAGCACCAATGTCTCGTTTACATGACCACAACATGACACCCCCATCAAGGTGGGCCCCAAATGGGGGCTGCCGCGGTCCCGCGCGTCGGGCCCCCGTGGGGTAAACGAGTTATTTTCAGAGGCACTTCCCTCTATTTCCGGCGAGTTACGGCGGCAAGAAATATCATTGCGTGCGACGCG
>NW_026267331.1:508937-514510 GCF_000697945.3 Frankliniella occidentalis | reverse complement strand
GGTGGAGCGGCGGTGACCCCGCTAAAAGGACCTCCTCTTTCGGTGGCCGGAGGGGAGGGAGAGGCGAGCGGTAAGTGCATAGAGATGGACGCGCCGCCTCCCCCTTCCTCCCCCACCACCAAACCCCCCGCGGGGTCGTTTTCTTCCCACCCTCCGAAAATTGACCGAAGCCGAGAAAACACACAGTCGTTTATGGACAGGGGGGTGACAAGAACATCCTTTTAGTAAAAACGCAATTTTTATTTCTTTCTAGCAAGAAGGGGAATTAAGCCGTAATAAGTAAAATGTTAAAAATAAGACGAAACTTTGAACGAGAATGAGACGGTGTCGGAGGCCGTCGGTAGCAGGCATGCTGCCGCGAACGGGGAGTCGGATATTATACACTTTGGAATATTTTACAAGCAGGCTTGGGTCCGTGGCACAGGGCAACGTGTTTGTCCGGAACGTGTCCGGAAACCTCACGTCCCCTGACCGTTGGCCGCCGGATCGCGGGCGATGCAGGAGTAACACCCCCCTCCCCCCTCTTTCTCCGCTGACCGGTGCGACGACTGCCCCGCATAAGCAATCAATTTATAGCCACCGTGAAGCCCATGCATCCCCAATGCTCCGCGCGTCGCGTGCCCCACGCCGCGCCACGCCACGCCCAGCGGCCCGTTTCGGAAGGCCGGTTTGTCCGGTCGGCCCCGTCTCCATAGTCCTGCCCGCCACGGCGGCGGCGACAGCAGACGGTTCACCTCCATGCAAATCTGCCGGCTGCAAAAGGGGTTTGAGGTGAGGGGGGTTCGCCGGCGGCGTCCCCCTCGTCATGCAGCCGCGCGTCGTAACTGAACGCACCCCTTCTCGACATCGGCCTAGACGGCGACGTCGGCGGCGGCCTCTGTTTGTAACTGAACGCAGCCTTCATCGCGTTGGTCACCGCCGAGAGGCAGAGCGGGGCGGCGATGGCGGGGGCCTCCGCTGCTGGGCCGGGCGGCGCGGCGGCGGCCTGTGGCTGACATCCCCCTCCCGCCCGGGTCCTTCTCCTTCTTGCCGCCCCACGCTGTGCTTGTGAGTGTTGTCCAAGAACCACTCACCTAGGCTCCGCCGGCTCCACCCCGCCCGGGGAGGCCCCCGCTACCCCGCTGCGCCGCCGCCGCTCTCCTGTCCCTGACAGGTCCGTGCGGGGGCCCAGCCCAGCCCGGGCCCAGCGGACCAGCACCGCGCGCGCCCACCGCCCAGCCACCCCCAGGAAGTCACACTGCCAGTGGCACACGAGTCCACTACCACCACCCCCTCTCTCTCACACACACACAGACACACATTCTCGGGTGTTTCAAATAAAAATTACACCCCTGAAAAGAAGGAGTGTAAAGTAAGCGGGTTGTTGTGCGCTTTCTCCTTGAAAGTCGACCTTTACTCTCCGCGCTTTACTTTCATCAGTCGAGTCCTTTATCGGAAATTAGATTCAACTCTCTGATGCTACGCGCGCCGGCCGTCCCCCCATCTTTTCTGACACAACGTTTCGGCGGCGAGGCCAAGGCTACCACTTGTGCCGCCGCGCACCCCCACCCCTCCCACACCCTCCACGCCCACCCCTGCTCGGCACCACCCTCACCCTCCCTTGCGCGCGCGCACACACACAGACCACTCGGCTCGCCATCGGACAGCTCCGCTGTGTCCGCTCTTTTTTCTGTCCTGGGGGGAAGAGAAAATGGCCGCAGGCATGGCGTGTGTGCTGACCACAGCAGGCAGCCTCGGAGAGCTTCTGCTGCCGCTCTGTATTCCTGTGCCCCTGTATTCTCTACCCTTCCCCTTTCACTCTAAATGGGGAAGGACTATGTTTGTGTCCTGCGGAGATGTGTTCTTAAGCACATCTCATTCGGATGCAAATTAATACCTGAAAAGTTACAATTTGTACCTGCCCTAAGTGCAAACAATTTTTTTTTTGTATCTCTACTTTGGATACTAATTTGCATCCGATTGACACAAAATCGTTCTTACACATTTAGAGTGCTTTCGATGTACTTATTCACCTCGTAGTGAATTTCTGTTGCCTCCTAATTCGGTTCGTAGTTTGTATTTTACTCATTTCGTTTACAACAATGTTATGTTTGCGCTCACCTTGGCCCTTGCTGCCAACTTGACGACGACGACGATGGTAGCGGTGATGATGACGGTGACGCGGGATGATGAATCAAAGCAGTGCGTGCCTGTGGGGCACTACCACCGTGTTGTTGCGGTACGCCGGAAGCTGCTCCGGGGGACGGACGCCCACTTTCATTTCCGGTGAAGGTCCAGGCGGGCGGCACTACGACCGCCGCCACCATCACCACCGCCACCACGGCCTGGCTTGGGGGGCGGCCCCCTCCCCGCTTGCCGACCCCATCCTGCCCCGGAGCCCCGCTGAGATCCTCCTCCGCCGGCCGTCCTGCGGCCGTCCTCCGGGGCTCCTTGGGTGTGACGGAGTGGGCGAAAGGGTGGGCATGATGAAAGCCGCCCCACCGCGCCACGCCACGCCGCGCCCGGGGGCCCCGAGATGGAGTTCAGGACACACCAGGGGCACCTCGGCCGGGGTCAGAAACCCTCCTGGAAAAAAGGACACAGGATGTGTAGAAGAAAACGTGGCCGCGCGACTTGGGTTTCCAGCCCGCGTATAATGCCTCCCGATAATGTCTACCGCTGCCTTGGCGGCGGCATGTTATACCCTGGACAGACGTTGTGCCCACCCACCACCACCACCCTTCTCTTCCCTTCCCACCGCCCCGCCACGCCCCGCCACGCCCCGCCACGCCCGCCCATGATGGATGGAGCGGTGGCATGACGTCGCCCGGCCGGCCCCGGCCCCGCCCGCGCACCCCTGTCAAAACAACGCACTGTCCGCCCTGCATTAGGCGGCGCCGCACACAAAAGCATATAGCACAAATGTATTTCGAGTGGAAAAACAACCCCCCCGAGCCCCCGCGAAATTCAAACTATAAACAACAAACAGGGGGGGGGGGGGCTCTGCTTACCTTGATCAAACACACGACAGTATCACATCTCTATGATCCATGGACATAATTCAGAATTTCCCCAAATCGACGTCGAGGGTGTTTCTTTCAGCCGAATCCTGCTGGTCCGCCCTGCGTGGTCCGACTTGCCGACGACGAGGAGCAGGGTCCGATGTGAGCCCCTATCAACTTCTTGGCAGTCCCGTGAGAGGCCATGTCGGGCGCGCCTAACCTCTTCACCACCAGACGGGGTATGACACCACACCACCGCGCGCAGGGCGCGCGAGCGACGCGCTGCGACTGACGCGGAGGTGTTCGTCGGCGACGTGCAGCCGGAAGAGTGCACAGTCATACACGGAGCACTGCCACGGGCAGGTAGACGGGCGGGCAACCCTTGCTCCCCCCTCCACGCACCGGCCCCCTTCAACCCTTTCCCCCTCTCCCCCCTCCCCTCTTCCCGGTATGCATTTTACCTCCCCTTATTTTTTTTACTTATACACCGCGGAGTCGTCCCGCCGATTTAACCCGTTCTCTTGTTCTGTCCGGAGCTTCCTTATTCATCCCTCCGTGTAGTGCGCGCCCCGCACGCACAGCATGCAGAGTTTTATAGTTTCTGCATGCAGCGCAACATCTGCTCTGTCGCTTTTGCTATTTCCGTTCGGCTGGGTCCTGCGCCGCGCCGCTCCGCGTCACGGCAACGTCCCGTGTTGAAATTGGGTCAAGGCACCGTTAATTTCCGCAATGGATCATCAGAGTCCAACGAAAAAAATAAAAGTGTTTCTTAATCATGTTTACCTGCACTAAGCGTGATACCCTAGGACGTTGCAGTGATGCAAGTTTGCCTAACTCCGTCCTTCCGTAAGGCGCCATGGTCGCTGCGCCCAAGCCAAAGCGGTTCTTGTTATCCCGTAACAAACACAGCAGCGGCATGCTTTGATACACCCGGTACTTGTAAAAAAAGTGTTTTACAACATTTTGTCATCGGGATAAGTGGAGTTTTAATTTAACGTTGATCCATAACTATTTAAAATAATCTGGGGATCAATGGAAGCCTGAGTATTTTCGTGAATTGGTTCAAAATTAAAGCGTTCCCGCCCCCGCCCACCTCTGTAGTTGGGCGTATAAAGGCGGCTTGGTCAGGGGCAATTTGCAAACTCCGACGAAATGTGAAGGAGGCTAATGAATCGGCCACCTGCCATGTGTGACTGTGGCGGCGGTACTTTCAGGGTTCCCCCCGGAGCCACCTCGCAGTGGCGTCTCGTCCTCGGTGTGACGCGTAGTGAGCATCGTGCAGTGGCCTGGGTCGCGGGAGCCTATCGGCGGAACACATCGACCCACACGAGGCACTCGTTGGCCTCGCTGCCCTCGAAGCGCGCTAAAAGCGATATTAGCCGTCCGATAGCGGCAAGTGGCTCCGATGAGGCTGTACTCCATTAATTTGGAGCTGAAGAGCCCCGCGTGAGCCACTCGAGATGTTTATCGCGATCACACCAAGCGACGACCTGACCTGCCGATCAGACGGACGGACGGACTGCGACACTGTGTCGCGGGGAGACCGCGTGCAGAAAAAATAAAAAGGTGCGGGCAACAGGAAGGATGAGGGAAAAAGCGCGAAAAAAAACGAGAGCAAGAGAGGTGTCTGTAAAGAGCCTCGCTAAATAAAATAAACCGCCTCTTTTGCGCTCGCCGTGTGCTTTTGCCGACCCCCCGCCGACCTGTTCTCCGCAACGCAACCCTTTCGGACGGCGAACCTTTTCCTGTCTGACAATTCCGCAACAGCAGCCGTCCCGGGTCGCGGCGGCTACCCCTCCCCCTTCCCCCCTTTCGGTTGGCTTTTAACCCAGAACCCCTTTTGCACCTTCATCATCCTCCTTTTTTTTTTCAACCCCTTCTCCTTCTCGTATACTTCTCTCTCTATTTCTCTCTCATCTGGTATAAGGGCATGGTTATACCAGACAGAGAGAATGGAGGAGAATACGAAGAGGAAGAAGAAGAAGAGGAGGAGGAAAGAAATTGGCGATTGTATCTCATTATGCTGTGCCATATGTTGTATGCATAGGGATGTGCAGCGCGCCGCGCCACGCCGCGCCGCGCTGTCAATAGCTCAACCCTTCCGGGACGAATTGCCCGTTGGCCGTGCCGGCTGGCTGATCGGAAGGGCATCACCGGTTCGACCGAGCAGAGCAAAGCGGAACGTATCGGAACAGAAGGTAATCTTACCTTATCAAAAATTTAGTGAAGCCCTATGAATTTCCCTCTTTTTGATCTGCACATTTATTTAAAATGTTCGCACGCGAGATTAAGTGAAACATCGAGTGAGTGAAACTCTACGATAGGAATTTGTGTCAGTGATAGTGTGATGGTGCATTATAAGAAAGATTAGTCGAGACCATTCTTTCTGTCGTTTTATATCAGATATGAAAAATATGATTCGTTAACAGTGTATTTGACTTGACTTTGATTTCTAAAGCGCCAAATAACATGACGTCTCACGCAGCGCTCGATGTGCGATAATCATGCCACATCAATCAACCAATATCGCCTCCCCGATAACGAACAGACGATCGATCGATCCAAGAGAGCCAAAGTAGAGAGGGAAGTGGT
>NW_026267331.1:507374-508887 GCF_000697945.3 Frankliniella occidentalis | reverse complement strand
ACTTCGCTCAGCTACCCCGTGCACATTGACTACGCACGGGCCCCTAGTAATATTACATCGGGAATGACGAGCAGGGGGTTACGCGCGACGCCACGCCACCAACCGTTCCAGGTGATCGGGTTGTGTAACGCTGCATATCGGGATGCTCTAAATACAATTCTTTCGGAAGGGAAGGGATAGGAGACGCAGAGGAAAGGGTAAGGGGGAAACATGCAGAGTGGGGAGCGTATACACCGCTAAGAACAATCTGCGTCCTCTTGCCCACAAAATCCAAGGTGATTTCAAAACTGATTATTTTCCTTTAATTTTATGTATTGTTATTACTGCTATTTTATGAACGTAGTAAATTTGCGAAACAACGAAACACGCTCGTGTATTTTGGCGCGGGATATACGCGAAATTTGCACCACAGACGATAATCCGAGTACGAGCGGCACAAAAGGACCGACGATTAACCCCTGGTGCCTTTCGACTGCTGTCGCTCTGATTGCCCTATACAACTGGACAGCAGTTGCGCGAGAGGGGGCGGAAGGGTGGTGCTGGGAGGGCAGAGAGAGAGAGAGAAAGAGAGAGAGAGAGAAAGAGAGAGAGAGAGAAAGAGAGAGAGAGAGAAAGAGAGAGAGAGAGAAAGAGAGAGAGAGAGAGACTGGGAGGGAAGGAGGTGGCCGAGCTGCTAATCGTCAACTCGGGGCTGCTTAGATAACACGCACAACGACAGTCCTAATTGAGATACGCGACAGAGGGCGCACGGTGAAGGGGGAGAGGAGGGGTTGAGGGGGTGGGGAGGCGCTCTGCCGCGGTCCTGACGGACACCCTCGAGGCCAGGGGGAGAGGTGTGGGGGGAGGGTTTAGGGGAGGAGAAAGGCGTGTGAGTCACACGACACAAAGGTGCTCCGGGGAGGAGAGCGGGCGAGAGAGAGCGAGAGAGAGAGAGATTGGAGGGGGTGAGCGTGACCATGTACGCCTGGGCGGCGATGAGAAATCAGGCGGGGCAGAGGACGGCGTCGCTTTCATTATTCATCCCGTGTCAGCGGCGCGGCCGAGGCGCGGCGGGGCGGGGGCGCGGCCCTCTCTCCTCTCACTCAGACGGCCTCGAATCAGTTCCCATCAGACGGCCTCAAAACAGTCGCAGGAGGCCATACTCTTACTTAAGCTCCGCATTTTTTATGGATCACCGATTTGACTTACTTAGTAGAAGTAAAGGGTTGTTTTTTTTCGACAGTTCCTTGTTGTTGTTGCTTTTTTTCTTTTGTATTTCAGTAGCACGCATAACCATAACAGTTATCTTTTAATTTCCTTTGAATGTCAAAATAAGCAGCCCTTGAGTCAAGCTATGGGACTTACGCGTGCTCGTCCTATACCAGGTGGTTTGTCGACCCACCCCTCCTCCCCCCAGAGGGTGGAGCAGGGTTGGAGCGGTGATGGACGCGCTCTCCACGGGCGTGATTAGTGTGCTGCAGGCGGGGGAGGCGGTCGGTCCGGGGAGGGTGAGGAGGGAGGGGAGAGGGGAGGG
>NW_026267331.1:506422-507324 GCF_000697945.3 Frankliniella occidentalis | reverse complement strand
AAAAGATGGACTCCCCCACACCCCTTTCGCCCCTGTGGCCTCTGCCCGAGCTCTCTTTCCCCCCATCGGCCCCGCCACGAAACGAAAACTTCTGTCCACGACCATGAAAATAAATATGCCGCCGCGCGATATTCGTTGGTGCTGGATGCCCCTGCTCCTGTCGGCGGCGGCCCGCGCGCGCGCCCCGCCCTCGCTCTGGCAATAACACAACACAACTCCGCCTCCTCGTCCGCATTCCACTCTCGTTTTCTGCGAAACATGTCGTCGGCGGCCCTCGTGGTCCGCCACGACGACGACGTTATATCGTCCTCCTCCTCGCAGGCCTTCCTCGCCCTCCCCCACCCCGCGCCCCGCACGCTTGCGCACGGTAATAACAACCTACTTGAAGTCGCGTCGCACACAGCGCCATGGGCTGCGCACCAGTTTGATTTGCTCGTCGACGCGATCCTCGTCTCGTGGAATGAGCGGATCCGATCCGCTGCCGCGCCGTCCTTCTTCGAGTTGAAGCAGCGGAGAGAGTCGCACGTGTATCCTCCCTCCTCTGCCCGTTGGGTGCCACAAAGGCCCAAAGGACGAGTGGGGGACGGCAACGGCAGGGCCTGCTCGGCGAAGGCGCGGCGGACGTCCTGCGGGGTGGAGGAGTCCCACATCGAGGGCCGGATCAAAACCAGAGCGAAAGAGAGGAAGGGCAGGGGGGGAGGGGGGAGATGGCGAAGAGAAAGTAAAAACGGGGAGTGAGATAGAGAGAGGGAGCGAGGGCACAAAAAAAGAAAGGCGAAGAGGACTTTGGCGTCCAGAAGTATGGCCGCGCCGGAGCGTCCCCGCTGACCATAAAGTTAGACGCGGGACCGGCACCGGCATGGAGGCGCGGCGTGGCGTGGCGGCGCGGGGCGGGGTGGGCG
>NW_026267331.1:494442-500622 GCF_000697945.3 Frankliniella occidentalis | reverse complement strand
GGAGGCGGGTGGCGTATCCACTGGGCCAGAGCGAACACTTGGCTTGGCTCGGCTGCACGTGCGTGTTGAATAGAAGGCCGCTAAGAGCCTTGTTTTAGAGTGATGGCTGCCTTTTCCAATCTACGGCTCTACGCTACAAGTACCGTGCAACACCCTTGTTCCAGTGTTGCACCTTCCGGACTCACGGGTAGAAGAGCACAGATACATGTCGAACATAGTTGGTCAGGAACCATCAGATGAAATAAGCGGAGGCAGTTTCATTTCGATGCAACATCATCATCATGGAACTGTTGCTAGTCGCTTGCAGCTGAGCCAAGCCAAGTGTTCGCTCTGGCCCAGTGGATACGCCACCCGCCTCCGAGCTCCAAAGTCGTACGTTCGACTCCCGGCCGCTCCGTGCGCTCGCCTAAGTTTTTCTCATCTCCCAGATATTTGGCGGATATTTCACCGTTATTGCGCATCAGTTTTTCGACGTTTTATGACACTAAATATACTTGCGATAACCCCGAAATATCCGTCAACTTTTTGCCCGATATTTCAGTCACATTTGGTCGTTATTTTGCCGTTATTTTAACGTTATTTTCCCGCTATTTTGCAGATGCACTTACATTCAAATATCGGCCAAATATCTCCGGACAGAGCTACACGGGGAGGGGCGCTGTGGATCACACACACGCAGCAGTACATAAGCTGGCCACAACTCAGGCTCCAGCGCGCGACGTGAGACAAGAAAACGGCTGTGTGGGGGAAAAAATACCTCTGCAATATGGTGAGGTGCGGCACAGCAGAGACCCTGCGCACGGCACAGCCTCAGTATACGGCAAAATTGCCCTCAACATGTCCCCAATCCCAACCTCAACGTGGAACAAAAAAAAATGTAATAGAGATATACGGTTCCATGCCGGGGATTTGAACTGCCGTCTATGGCTGACGACGGTGATCCGACAGGTATGACGGGAAGCGCGCCTCCGCGGCGGTTTCCTCGCAGTGATCTAGCTGCTCGTGGATTTTCCAGGGCCGTGGTCCTAATCCCAAATGAAATACAGCGTCTCCTTCGGTCCTTCGCTGTTGGGCTTCGCCCGCTTTGCGGGGCGGCCGCGCCCCTGTCCGTCAGGGTTGAAGGTGCGCGACCTGCTCCGTCGCGGACCTACTAGAACGCGAGAGAGCGCGACGCCACAGGGAAAGAGGGCCGAGAATGGCAAATATGGAGTTCAGAGATGAGCTGCTGCGCTGCCCTCTCGTTCTAAAAAGCAAACAATGAGGGACGACAAAACAACAACGACCACCAGGTTCAGTATGCGATGGACCTGCCCTCTTGCACTCGCGTGAGGGCCGCTCTCTCTGTTTCTCCGCAGCTGCCCTTGCCTTTGCTCCCTCCCGTCTCCGGCTCAACTCACTAGCAGCGTGCACCGTGCAGCGGCTAAGAGATTGGACCCATGTCCTGCTCGGGGGAGGCGCGGGGGGCCGGGCAGGGCAGGGGGCCGAGGGGGCTGCTCCACTGATGCGAAGGACATGGGGCACCCAGCGCCGCTAGGCCGAGCATCAGAGGCCCTGCGCCGTGTGCTGCACAGCAGGCTGCCGTATCCATATTCATATTGGACCACGCCGGCCGTGGCCTGCTGGCGGCCAGAGGCGGAAACAGGACGACGGCGCCGCCATGGAAGTAGGACGACGAAGGGGAGAGAGGAGGGCGAACGGAGAAGGCACGGCGAGGTAGGCGACGGACGCGGGACTGGGGGCAAAAGGGACGCAAAGAACATGAAACATGCCTACCTTGCGTGGGTACTGTACTACTTTTAAGTGTTCATCGGGAAGTGGATAGAAAATCAGAAGCGCAGCACTGCATTAGAGGAGCGCCGGGTGGATAGGGACGGGAGATAGACGCGGGCTTATTCAAATGTGTGCGCGGATTACATGAGGGACGGCCCTCATATTTGGCCAGGGGACCTGTTAAACCGACCCAAATCCGAGAGCCCGGAGGGGCGGTGCGGGGCGGACGGACCATTTGGTGAAAGGGGGCGGGCGGAGACGGCGGCGGGGATCCTTGTAATAATTTCACGACCCAGCCAGCCGTTGTTCGGGCATCGCGGATGGCTCCTGGGGCCTGGCCCGCCCTGCCCACCAGTTTCAGTAGTTGCTCAAATCCCTCTCCCTTCTCTCAAGCCTAGCCGAGCCTAAACCCAAACGCTCGCTTGCCTGTCCGCTTTTCCTCCCCAGTGCCCCCGGGACGGCGGGGCGCGCCCGCGGGACGGGCCGACGCTGCCGCGCGCCGAGCGCCGCCGAGCGCGACGACGGGGAGGACGACGAGGACGGCGCTCGTCCCCGCCGCGCCGCCCTGCCGCCGCTCGCCTGCCTCCTGGCCGTCAGCAATTTCGGTGAAACAACGGCAAACACACGCGAGCGTAGCCGGGCGGGGGCGGGGCCCCGGCGGGGTCCTGCGGGGGGGTCCACCCCGCCCATGCGGTGGGGCTCCGCATGATGTTTGCCCGTCAGCGGGATGCGGCGCCGCCCAGCGTTGGGGCTCCCCCCCGGCGCCTGATGGATTATCATTCAAATTAAAGCGGCGTGGCAGTCCCCATTCACGCGGCGCATCGGGCTGTGCGCTCGCCCCCCCCCTCCTCTCTCTCTCTCTCTCTCTCTCTCTCTCTCTCTCTCTCTCTCTCTCTCTCTCTCTCTCTCTCTCTCTCTGTCTCTCTCTCTCTCACAATGCACCCATACGCAGGCACGCATAATTTTATGCTCTTCTCAAGTAGTGCAATATATTGGTCATTTACCATCTTTTTTCTATAAGAAAGTTTACTTTAGAAAGTACATAGCGATATTTCAGGTTTGTTTCACCTCTAACCTAACCTTGCCTTTTTCTAGTTTTATTCTGAGCTTATTTTGCTCCACACTCTGGTTGGCAGTGTCCCCGGCTGCTGTCCCTCGCCCTGTGGCGCCGGCCCGGCCAGAGGGCCCCTGGCAGGACCCGCAGGACCCGCCGCAGGACCCACCGAGGGGCCGCAGGCCGCAGCGCCGGCAGAGTTAGTCCACCGTACCTTGTTCCGGACGCCGTCCAATTTTCCGCCGCTCTGACTCACAAGGCAAAGAGGCGGACCACCACGACGGCGACCCTTTCTGCCACACGGAACGTCCCGTAAGGGGGTGGGGGTGGGAAAGGGTTCGCAAGGGATGGACACGCCCCCGGGCCCCTGCCTGGGCGGGGGGACCCAAAGCAGAAGGGGCTGTGGGCGTTGACCAAAAAAGAAGATTCCTTGCGCCCGGAAAGGATTTGTTTGAGCAGGGCAGCCAGGACAGTGTGGGCGAGCAGGGGACGGAAATAGGAGCCATCGGCACAAGGTGGGCGAGCAGCGTGCAATTGGGCGTTGTGGCGGCCGGGCCCGCGGCAACCCTCCCCCTCCGATGGCCTACACAGCCTAGCCAGCCAGGCCTGTGTGGGTGTCCCGCCGGAGTCCGGGTCCGGGTCCGGGTCTGGTCTGGTCTGCAGGCGCGGGCGTCCGCAGGCTACAATAGGCGCCAGCCCCTCCCCGCCCCGCCGGCCCCGCCCTGCGAACAAAGGGGTGGATCGACTCTGCCCGGCCGAGTATGGAAGGCAGCCAAGACCCGACCGCGCCGCCCCCGGCCCGGCCGAGCCCGGCGGCGCGTCCAAATCACGCCGACATGGACGGCCGACCATCCGGACGCCCGCGCGGGCCCGGCCGGGGCTGGCGCGGGCTGGCACAACGGAGGCAGTAGGCTGGGCTACCCTAAAAACGGGCACTAACTATGCCGATCAAAATGATATGCGTTTGCGCATTTGGGCCGAACGTCGACGGGGGTGGAGGCGGGAGGGGTCGGCCATGGGTGGTCGTCGCTTTGGTCGTTGGAGTCGCTATGGCTGGACCAAGCAGAGGGGTTTCTTTCAGTTGCAACACCCAATTTGCTGAATTGGACTGGTGTACGGTGAAGGCGACTTGCTGATTTGGGATGGTTCGTTTGCTTTGTTCTATCGGAGATCAGCCTGATCAGGGGCGGGGGGTGTTATGTAGGGGCCTGACAGGTCGGCGCGGTGACCTTCACTCCGAGGGAAACGAAACGACGGACGACGGAGGTTTAGGAAAAATATATCCCCGCCGCGTGTTTCGGAAAGCGGGGCAGCCGAAATAATTTCGGTAGTCGGGACCAGGATGTAGTGAGAGTGCGCGGTGGTTCTCATGAGGGGGCCGGAAGCTGCTGCTGGCTGCGCGACCAGGGCAGGTCCGGGGTAGAAGCAGACCGGGCCCGCGGGGGCGGTCGGGGCCGGGCCAGCAGATTGTGTGTAACTAGCAGATAAACGTAAGAGATAACGGCACAAACCTCCCCCAAGCCCTTGCGCTAACCCACCCCTTTCGCCCGCCCCTTCCTCCTGCCTGCCATGCCCAGCTCCATCCCCAATATTGATTCTTTGTCCTGCTGGGCGGGCGGCGAACATCTGAGGACCTCCGCCCGCTCCTCGCAGAAGCCATGAGCCGGCCCGGACCGTCCCCACCGGCCGCGGGGCAGCCCCCCGCCCCCTCCTCCCGCGGGGCCCTACGGGTCCCCTGAGCCCCAAGCTCTACAGGATCAACCCGGGTAGAGGGACCGGGGCGGGGGCCCTTGCGGAGGCGGCGCGGGGCCGCGCGGAGCCGGGCAGGGGACCCAGGACTCTCATTAGGCTGAGCCAAGAGTAAGGACGAGCGGGCCCGGGCTGGGGCCGGCCGAGTGCGCGGCACGGCGTGGGTCAGGCGGGGGCGGTCGTTACACGAAAAGACACGGGAAGAAGAAGGTAGTAGAAGAAGAAGAAGGTAGAAGAAGAAGAAGAAGAAGAAGAAGAAGAAGACGACGACGTTGATGATTAAAACGATGATGAACAAAAATATGTTAAAAAAACGTTAACGCTAACGCTAACGTGAAAGCAGATGACTTACACGTATAGCGTTGAGCGTTGAGCATTTACTCCAAACTCACACGACTGCGTTGAACGTGAACGCGGGGCGGGCAAGCATTGTACGTAAACGCGGCCGGGTCGCGGCGAGCGGGGCGCGGGGTGCGGCGAGCGGGGTGCGGCGAGCGGGGCTCGGCGAGTACGGCGAGCGGGGCGCGGCGAGCACGGTGAGCACGGCGAGCGGGGCGCGGCGAGCGGGGCGCGGCGAGCGGGGCGCGGCGAGCACGGTGAGCACGGCGAGCGGGGCGCGGCGAGCACGGTGAGCACGGCGAGCGGGGCGCGGCGAGCACGGCGAGCGGGGCGCGGCGAGCACGGCGAGCGGGGCGCGGCGAGCACGGCGAGCGGGGCGCGGCGAGCACGGCGGCGAGGCGCGGCGAGCACGGCTCGGCGAGCACGGCTCGGCGAGCACGGCGAGCATGGCGAGCGCGGCGAGCACGGTGCGGGCGGGGCGCGGCGGGTGTTTAACGACTATTTTATGGGTCATAACCGAAGCGTAGGGCTGTGTAGGGCAGCGGCCGCTGCGAAGTGTCGCTCATAGCGCTACGATGCTGTCGGTCTGAACAGCGCTACTGCCCAAGCCGGCAGGCCGGCGGCAGACACGCGAGAGCCCCACTGCAAGCGCGCCGCCTAAATAGATTGGACTACTGCTTGCGCGTTTCTGCTGCTTTAACTGGCGAACTTTGAACTGTACGCTTTGAACTTACAACTTTACGAGAGTACAAGCTGACGATAACTGCGTATCATCTGCTAAAAAGTTGAAGAAGATGAAGAAGAAGATGAAGAAAGATGCACAAGATAGTGCCGGATTTTGTTTTAATCTCGTCGAAGATGCTAGTGGAAATGTCCTTATTGCCACTGTGCACATTAACTCCTCCCTTCCCCCTCATTTTACAAGATTTAGTTTACGAGTTGAGCGCCAACCACCACCACCACCACCACCGCGGCTCGACCTCGCGGAGGGCGTGACGCACTGCTGGACGAGGCCCAAAGTCAGAGGCGCGGCACCACCGTCCGAAAGGAAGGCCAAGGCCCATCGCGCCACCCTCCCGCCCCCTCCGGCGACCGAATACCGACCGCGCTCTCTAGAGTTGGTGGCGAACCCCCGCCTCACTCCTCACTCCCTCCCTCCTCGACACTCTCTCTCTCCGTGTGGATTAATGCCCCTGGGTCTGAGCGCGGCCGCCGCGCCCCCGGGAGCCTAGTCGATGTCCATCGCCAGCCACCCCCCGGCCCGCCCC
>NW_026267331.1:493778-494392 GCF_000697945.3 Frankliniella occidentalis | reverse complement strand
GAGAATGGGGGGAGACAGAGAGGGAGGGGGGGGGACTTTTTTTCAGCAGCGCGTTGCTTAGAGGGCGGGTGGCGACTGGCGGGGTTCTACCACTTGACTGTCCTCGGCAAAAACCAAACTGGCCCCAGAGGGAAGTGTTTTTCTGCGTGGCCGTTCGCGCGGCCACTCGTTCGCATATCGCCTCGGGGCGACCCTCCGAAATCTCTATTTTCTCGCCCCACCAGGTCGCCGCCGCGAGGCCCGCGCGTCCGCGGACGCGCCCGACGACCCTTAACCCTTTCCGCCAAACTCTTCTACTATACCGCCACGGTTCGCGCCATCAAAAAGAAACCTCGTAACTAGTAAAAGCCGGGCTGCGAGTTGCGCACTCAGTAGGAGGGCGGCAGGGGGAGGGAGGTAGATGGGGATGTGTCGAGGCCGCTCGAGGTCGGCCGCGCCGCCGCTTCACGCAAAACCGTTTGCATGAATCCCTTTTGCTCTATGCTTATTGACGACGCACTCGCAAATTTGTCACCGCGGGGTCGGTCGGCTCGTCTCGTCCCCTCGGTCGCGCAGGGTCGCCCCCCATGGACCCGCGGAGGCTGCTAGGGGCGACCTGGCGAGCCGCGAATTAG
>NW_026267331.1:474695-479395 GCF_000697945.3 Frankliniella occidentalis | reverse complement strand
CCCCGCCCCGTCGTCCAGTAATGGCCCTCATAAAGTGTTTAGCATGGCAGCTTCGTTTAGGATCACCGTAATGTCCGGGAGGGGCGCGCTTCGGCGGCGGCGGACCCTTGTCGTCGTCGTCGTCGGGGGCCTCCGCCGCCGCCGCGACGCTCGGCGCGTCCTGTCCAGCCCCGAAGTACTCTGCTGCTCCCGCTGCCGACGACGACGACACCCCGCGTCGTAGCCACCCCGACCCCAGGTGCTGAGCTGGGCCACCAAATGGCTCCTCCCTCCTGCTGCCAAACGGCCGGGCCGACTGCGGCCCGCGCGGGCGGCCGTCGTGGGGCCTAATGGGACCGGCAGCCTCGTCCCCTCTGGTCAACTAACCGTGGACCAAAGCGACGCCACGGCCCGCCGCGCCGCGCCGCGCCCCTCCCGTCCATTACCGTATTAACACGTAATCCTGCGGGACGGCCCCCCTCCCCCCCTTTTACCCACCAACCCCTCAACTCTAAAGGCCTACACCGGCGTGCGTAATGCATATCGCCCGGCTGCTCTGCTTTCGTTTTCCTTACCGAAGCGAAAGTGTTCTCTGCGAAGATGAAGTAGGACGAGGAAGAAGTAGTAGGAGTAGTGAAAGTGTGGGGGGGGCAAAGGAGCACGTCGGTCGGGGCACAACGATTAATCTCTTTATTCGGGGCGAGAGCGCGAGAAGCGAGAGCGATGCCCACACCACCACCACCAACCCTTTTACTTGCGTGTGGCGTGGCGGGGCGTGGCGGGGAGCGGCGTGTGGGTGGCGAGGGGCGAGGGGCGGAGGAGGCCAGCACCAGACCAACCCCGCCGCCGCGGAGCTGACTTGCAAGTTGCTCTCCTCGCCCTTAAAAATAAATAATGGTGGCCGGACCCTCGCTGTCTACAGCGTCTCTCTCTCTCTCTCTCTCTCTCTCTCTCTCTCTCCTGTATAGGGGAAGGGGTTGGTGTCGGGGGATGAGACGTGGCTGCACCACCCTATACTACCGCCCGCCACCTCATGTGCGGACCTCATGAAGCGGCGCAGGGAGTGCATGTTATGTAGTGCAGGAAAAGCAGTATGACGGTGCGCAAAATTTCCGCACATGATGTGTAAAAAAATTAAATAATGGGTTGGCAACGCGGTGATGGTTGCGGTTTTTGTTGGTTGGTTTGGCGGGCAACGTGAGAAAAATCCGCACGCACGTTACGAAAAACGAAATTGTAAATTATTGGTGGTCTTAAAAATATATGTATTAGCGACAATAACGCGTTACTGCGCGATGCTCGCGGTTTGTCTGTCCACCCGGCGCGCGGCGCGGAGCAGAGCCGAGCAGAGCGGAGCACCCCGGGGCGAGAGTCCCATTCCCGTCGCTGCGGGAGTCCTTTCGAGGCCTGCTGCTTTGAAGGAGTCCTTTCAGCTTTGGCACCTCGCGAGCGGTGGTGTAGCCGGTGGTGCTCCTTGCCCGACCCTCGTCGAGAAGGAGAGAGAGAGAGAGAGAGAGCTTGAGCGAACGATAGAGACAAGAGGTCAAGAGAGCAAGGGATCAAGGTGCCACTGCACTTCGGCGGTGATGCTCTTCCCGATAACCTCCCCCTCTCCCTTCCCCATGCTCCCCCTCGCCACGCCGGGACCAGGGCGACCTCGAGCAGAGCGACTAACTGGGCCGCATCATCTCCTTAACCCCAGCCCACACCTGACGGACGGGGTCCATGAGCAGCTCGATGAGCAGCGGGGTGACCCAGTGACCCGGTGACCTCTCTGCTGGACCCGTGGCGTCATCAGCGGCTCGTGTCAACAAGGGCAGCGACAATAACCGGGTCAGCATGAGAATCCAGAGCAGGATGCTGGAGGCAGGGCAACAAACAGGAAGCTGCGCCCGAAACTGGTCCAGTCCGGGAGCAGCGCCGCGGGGCCAGGGGGACCGGTCCACGCGGAGCAGGAAGCTGTGCGCTCTGCCACCTCGGCGACGGGCAGGTGCTCGGCGCGGTGGCGGCGGTGACCTACCCCTCCTCCAGCCGATCCCCCCGACGGCTGCCCGGTCACGGCCCGGGCGGAGGCCGAGGGCGCTGCCCCGCCGCCACACGCTCCGGGAGCCTTTGACGGGAACACGCCCTCCCGAGGTCTGTTTGCACGGACCGCACAATGACGGTGATAAAACTAAATAAAAAAAAAGAGAAAAGGGAAATCGCCGGCTCACAAACCACGAGACACGACACGAACGACGGATCAGCGAGCGTGTGTTTGTGTGTGCTGTGGGATATCAGAATGTCGTTTCGTATGGACTTGACGTGACGCTGATTGGTGAAAAGAGTAACTTTTTTGAGTTTTTGCGTTGGTTATGATTTGACTTGTCGAGGTTGTTAGAATGGTTAGAATATTCGAGGACTCTGTTGCATCACCGTACAAGTGATTGGATGACCTGCTCTGCAAAAATCAGACATCTCGCTCCATAAACTAAAAGACTTTATTTTTATTCTGTTTGAAGTTTGGTAGCTTGATCTAATGATAAGGATCGCGAGACCCGCGTTCTACAAAATGGAAACTTGCAAATATAAATACATGAAATAATGGCACGAGAGCAGAGAGTAGCTCTATGCGGAACGTTCGCCGGGAAACTTGTTCACGATAAATTTCGTAAAGTTACTGTTGTAAAATTACGAAAAACAACCAAAATATTAATCGATCTTCATTTCAGTAGACAAGCAAATCCTAAAACTACGACTGATATTTCAAACTTAAGTTGCATTTTAAGGAATAAAATTGACCCTTTACACGAGTGTGTAAATGTGCATGCTAACTTGTAAATTTCCTACAGTTATTGTAAAATTTGCCACTTTGTAAGCCTCGCTATTTTTCACAGCACGGTGACATGCATAGCGGCGCCTTGCGCAAACAATACCAGGCAGCCTTCCCCGCCGCCGGCCACATTTTCCGGTGGATCACATCACAGATGTGGGATCGCCATCTTTGCTATGGGGGAGGAGCGGCGCCGGCGCGGACCACCGGCCCAAGCAGGCTAGAACGGCGGGATATAGCAGCATCGCGAAATTGGCAGCGAAAGTCGTCCGCGGCGGCCTCCCCAAAGTCTTGCCATGCCATATCCGCGCGGGTCATCCCCCCTCCCCCCGCTTTACAGGCCCCGCGCCGCTCAGACGTATCATATGTAGGCAATTCCCTCCAACCCCCTCCCCCTCCCCCACACGACCGACCCACGCATGAGCCAAGTCGGCGTCACCGTTTCGCAAACGCCATGCCTTTATTGCACTGCTGCTGCTGGACGAGGCTGACCACACCTCTGTCAATATCCCTTTTGGATATTATATTTTTTTGGCAAAAAAAATGTGAATGCGAATTTTGGCTTGTGATTGACGACACTCTACACAACTTTTGTAAACCTCCCTCTTTCCCAAAGTTTTTTCCCCCTCCTCCCCACCTTGCGAGCATAAGGGGATTCCAGACCGAAAATCGGGGCTCCCGATGCTCCTTCGTCGCAATCATTCGATCCTGGCTAGAACGCGCCCCCGTGGCGGTAGCGCCGCCACCGCGATCCACTTGTTCGAAGGGCGAAAGCAAAGCGCCTCCGACGACAGGCTTTGCGCCGAAGCATATTTTTCGTTCGTGACCAAACTGCTCGAGGGACACAACAATTTCGAGAATCCCCCGACCGACGGTGCGCCCGCGGTTACTGCTGCAGTTGCGGCGGTGGAGCGCCCGGGTGGTTTGGTGGAGCACGAGCGGCTACTCTCCCAATAAACGGACGGCGAGGAAATGGACGCGTGAAATGATATGTCACTTGCGAAAGTAACCTTACTCGGTGAAGCTACTCTAGTTCATAACAGGTCCATGAATAAGACGGAGATCAGATTATCCCCCCCTCACACCGGAAAAGGTTGTGAGTGAGGGGGGGGGGGCAATAAGAGGAATCACGTATAGTTTCGCAACCCTTGCCCTCATTTTTCGAGTGCGCTGCCTTTAGGTGTCGTCCCTATACGCGGCTTGGCGTGGCCCAGTTCCGCGTGCAGACCCGTCCTTTGCTGTCCTACACAACCCTTTTCTCCCTCCCCATGCGGATTACAACACTCATCGCACGTGATTTTTTTTTCTTGTTGTTCATATTCCCCCTTGCGTGTGAGCGACGGTTGCAAACGACGGCGCGCGGTTTCTTCCGCAAAATCTTTATCCGCAATCATCATCATGTCGTGATTGAAAGATGTTGCTAAAAACTTTGGAGGGCGGATCGTCTTCGTCCGATTTTGCAGCGCGCGCGGCTTTTCCTATTCCTCCTATTGTTCCTTTTGCAAGTCCGGCCAGGCGGCTCGGCTCGGCTCGGCTCGGCTGCGGACTGTCATTAATCTATAGCAGGGTAGCCGCGTCGCCCCGCCAGAGAGCCGCGCTGCGCTGTCTGCGACGGCGACTACGGTCACGTAACCCCCTCCCTCTCCCCCTCCCCGCGCACAACCCTTTTCAACCCCTTTCCTTCAACATATTTCCCTTTTTCGAAATTCTTCCCATATATTTTACAACTGTCGATACAGATAAAAGGGTTGCTCGGAAATTTATTGTCGCGCATCGCGGCGGCCGCCGCCATTCGTATGTCTGTCTCGCTTTCGCTCTTTGTCCGCCACGCAGCTCTTCTTTATCTCTCTCTCTCTCTCTCTCTCTCTCTCTCTCTCTCTCTCTCTCTCTCTCTCTCTCTCTCTCTCTC
>NW_026267331.1:472318-474645 GCF_000697945.3 Frankliniella occidentalis | reverse complement strand
CTCTCTCTCTCTCTCTCTCTCTCTCTCTCTTTCTCTCTCCACTCTGTCTCTCTCTTTCTCTGACCTTCCGCGAGCGCAGTGTCCTCCAGCAGCCCCCCGGCCGCCGTCTGCTGGGTGAATCCAGAAAATCGCGCCATGTGCGTGAGCTTCCGACGTGATCTCCTTTTCGATGAGCTACCCCAGTAATGCATTGAAAATTGACCGATTTCAACCAGTACCCGGGCACAGTACTGCCTCCCCCCTCTCTCTGACGAAACTACTATCGAACCTGCATCAGGTCAGCCCTTACCCATCCCCCCATCGTCTTCGCCCTCCGTGGGCAAATCCACCTGCCTACCGCCTACCGCCCCTTGCAACCCCTTCCCCCCACCCCCATCTGTATCCTAATTCCGTGGTGACCGCTTCGCCCCACAAATCCTAAACCCTCCCCCTGTCCCTTCCCCTCCCTTCCAACCTCAAAGCCGGAGCCACCCCTGCGCGTCCGTCTCCATGCAAAACGCCAGGAAATAAAACACGGCAAGCGATTTCGCATCCTTTTCTATCCCGCTGCACTCTACTTTTTGCTTCACTCATCCTCATACTCTTTTTTTTTCCATTCTTATTTATTTCTCGTTTCTGAACCAACATCTTCACTGTAATCCGAAAGACCTTGTGTGCTATTTTTTTTACTAGACTCTCCAGAATGCACGTTGACGTCGCCGTCAGGTATATCACAATAAAAAAGGGAGGAAAAAATGTAGCAATTGGCAAAAAAAGTGCGCAGTATAACCTTCTCCCCTCCCTGTTTGTCCTTCTACCCATTAGCTGGGACATCGTATTGGAACTAATGATACGACATTCATCCGTATCCCTCACCTCACCTGTGTGCGACGCGACCAGGGAGAGAAGAGAGAGGCCCACCAAAACAAGCAACATCGAAGAAAATCAGTAGCAATATTCAGATCAAAACGGTCCCCGCGCTTTTACTGTGATTTACGTCGGTATGCTATACAGTATACTGCATCACTCCAAGATTGCAGAATTCTTAGATATTGTGCTGTCGCGCGCGGAATCCCGTGAGGTAGTTGCAGTACCTATGACGGCACAGCATGGCTCACCCGTTTCAATCACGCGACCACTTTTGTCTCAAGAGAGTTCTCTGAAATACGCAGAAGTAGACCGGGTAGAAGAGAAGGGGATGCTCAGGTGGACTCCCTCTGTCGGTCCTACTCCTCTCTCTCTCTCGCTCCCTCTCTCTCACCTTGCCCGCCGGTGTCTCCCGCCGTCCGATTGCTTCGCTCCTTGCTCCGTTCCATTGCACGCCGTGTCCCTTTGCCCTATACGCGACCGTGTAGGATCAAAGAAGGAGCCCGCCTGCCCCGCACCAGACCCCCGCCCCGCGCACTCCCGCTGGCTGCACCCGTCCGGGAGAACACACTCTACTCCGAAAGAAAAGGGAAAGGGAAAAAAGAGAGGGGGGGGGGGCTGGCCTTAATCAGCGTATCACGCTCGCCTCGACCTCGCCCGCGTCCTAGCCTGACCCTCTCTCCACGACACGCCGCCGCTCGCCGCTCGCCGCTCACCATGACCGTCGTGGAGAGCGCCATGCTGGCCGCTCGCCACCCCCGCCGCCTCCGCGCCTCCCTCCTCCCCTGCACCCCTTACTCGAGTCGGGTTTAGCCGTACCGCACGCCGGCCATGTTACGGCGGCCGGCTCCAGAGGCGAGCGCGCCGCACAGCCACTTCTGGACCGCACCACGCCGCGCCACCGCCACGCTGCCCTGGTGGACCCCTATTACGGCCCAGTTCGATTGTCCTCCATTTGCATACAGATGAATGCAGGGCAGGGCACTCGACACACACACACACACACACACACACACACACACACACACACACACACACACACACACACACACACACACCAGCAGGCGGTCCGCCCGCAGGGGCAGTAAGCAGCGCGGTGGACGTTGCTGCTGGAGAAGGGGGGAAGGGGAAGGCTTTCACTATGGTCGCGCCGAGGAAAGGGGCGAACCGGGAGGCCCTGCTGCTCGCTGGAGGGGCTGCAGGAGCAAGCAGGGAGGGAAAAAATAGCCGCCAACGGCGTGCTGTACGGGGATCCTGGATCCGGCCGCTGCTGCCGGCCGGAATAACGAACCAGGAACACAATTCGCTGCAGCCAACTCGCGCAAAAGTTGCGGGACGGGCAAAGAACGACGCGCTCGGCCAGTGAGAGCAGGAGGAAGGGAAGGAGAATAACCAGCAGCAGGAGAAGGGGGAACGGCGGACCCAGCAGCGACTTCCGAACCCATCAGCCCGGAGTCCAGCGGGGCGTGGCGGGGGGCGGG
>NW_026267331.1:467236-471788 GCF_000697945.3 Frankliniella occidentalis | reverse complement strand
CTGCTGGGATTACCCCGCCGCGGAGGTGGGGGTGGGGGAGGCGAGGGGCAAGGGGACCTAACTTAATAGTGGATGGCCCCTGGGCTTAGCACGGGGCCCCCTTCGTAATTACCCACAATGAATTCTCTTGCGATTCCCCGACAATATTTCCCTTCGATATAAATCACCTTGCTTGCGTTGTGCGCGCGATCCGGTTGCTAACGCTCTCCTGCTAACGCCCGCCGCCGGGTAACGGTCGTAGGTGATGACGCACTGCTTCGGCAGCAGCGGGCACGCGGCAACCGCTCGCCGTACGCCCCTAAACCGCATACCCGCACCGCACCCTGCACAAAAGTGTGCTCATCTTTCTTTTTTTTTGTCCCCGGTCGCTCTTCTATGGCCTTGTGTGCGGTGACCTTGCCGCCCTGTCCGACCAGAGGCCAGGGGCCCCACCCCGCAGTGCCCAGCCCGCCCAGCCCCCGCCGGAGCCTGAATCTTTAATTCGGAAGGGAGCGAGAGGCGAGCCCGGAGCCGGGGCCGACGGAGCCGGGGGAGCACCCCTGAAGCCCCGGAGCTGCTGGATATTATCACAAAGAGGCAAACGTGGTTCGGACCACGGCGGCGGCGGCGGTGCTCGGGGCCGGGCAGCAGCAGGGGCCGGGCGGGGCCAGGCCAGCCCACCCTCCTACAGTCACTGGCAGAATAAACAGACAGGAGTCCTAATGTATTCCGAGCCGGGCCCTGGGCTGGGCCGGGCCGGGCTGCTGGGCCCTGGTCTGCCCAACCCACTCTGTGGCCGACCCTCTCGCCGAGCGGCAGCGGGGCCCGGCGGAGCCCCGCCCGGGGCACAGGGCGTCCCTCACTGACCCAGGCCCCCGCCCCCGCGCTGCCACCGCAGCAGCGAGGAAATTGTACCCACCCAGGGAAAGGGGAGAGAAGAAGTTCCGGAAAACGCTGCTGTTGCTGCTGCCGGTGTGTTTCTCGAAAGTCTTTCGTCGCAGTTTATGAACGACCGGGCCACGTTGTGGTTTGGTCATGCGAAGTGTAGTCCTTGTACGCCAATTTGCGAGTAATTTGTTTATTTCCAAAAACTGCAATCGGCAGCTCTATCTAAACGGAAAATTTACAAAAATTAAGATTTAGACGGGAACATTTAATCTGAAAAGGGTTATGCGGGGCTTGGACAGAAATTTGTTGTTTTGGAGAAGGTTGTCGATCAGTTCTACACTCGCGTTTGGTTAGAAAGATCGAAGGCCTGGCAGGCTCAGAGACAGGGACAGGACAGCTCTAAGCCTATGCTTCTTTGCTTTGCAAATGTCGCTTCGGCAGAGGAGAGAGCTGACGAGGTAGTAGAGCCGGCTGATAAAACGAGTAGCCAAAAGCCCACTTTTTAAAGAAAAAATTCAGTCATGACACCAAAACGTAGTCCTCACTATACTTACTCTTTGTTGTAGTTTTTCATGAAATTTACAATACGCAGTAATAGTGATCGAGGTTGCGGTTGGTTCCGCGGAGCGGCGGTGGCGTGGTGAGAGAGAGTGAGAAGGAGGAAAGACCAGGGCGGTGGTGAGAGACTGAGCAGGGAAGGCCAGGGCGGAGGTGAGAGGCCGCCAAGTTGGCGCCGCGAGTTTGCCGCCGCGGAGCAGTGTACCAAGTTGTCCTTCGCTTCGATAATAAGCAGCTCCACGCCACGCCGCGGCAGGGAGAGGAGGAGGGGGGGGGGGTCAGAACACCGAGGCAAGGGCAGTTCACCACGGAGTGGCGGGGCGTAGCCGGGCGTAGCAGTGGAGAAACCGCAGCCGTCCTCCCAGGTGTTCGGGACAGGCCGGGCGGGGCGGGGCGGACCCCGGGCACAGCCTGCTCTGAACACACCCTTTCTCCGGCAACTTGTGACCCGAGCGGGGCGACCTGGCCGGAGCTGCGGTGGTTGTGGGTCCGGGGTCCGGCAGGGCCGAGGGCACAGGGCCGAAGGGGTCTCTGGCGGTGGTCCTGGCCCTGGCGGGCCCCAGGCCCCCACTAAGCGCCACGCCGGGCGGGGCCAGGCAAAGCCCCCGCGCGCCCGGAGCGCGCAAGGCGACCCGCACTGAGGGTATGTCGTGCGGACGGGTACGCCGCCCGAGGATGCCCTCGATGTCGCATCCCTTGGTCTGGCCGAGTTACAGAGCAACAACTCTGCTGTATCGCTTTGCTCTTTTACATGCTGATGATAACGAACGACCAAATGTAAGACCCTGGTTCACGTCTTCGCTCCCCTGCCTCTCACCCCTGCTACCTCTCGGCTCGGCCGGGCTTCGACCTCCACCACCTCCACTCCATCCATGGCGTCCCTTTTACCTCCACTCAGTGCCCAGCCCACTTCGATGGCACAGCGCGCGGAGGTCAAGAGGATACTTTCCCAGCGGAAACCACCAGCCCCCACCCGCCCCCCGCTCCCCGGTGGTGGTGGCCTGCCTGGTCGGGCAGGGCTCCGGGCCCCCGCAAAGCGTCGTCCCCACGAGATTCCTATTTCCTCTTTCGCCCCTCACTCTGCGAGTCCCTTTGAGGGCAGCCAGACCCGTCCCCCTCCCGCCCTGCACCCCTCCTCCACGCCCCGCCACGCAGCGGCCCGTACTCTGTCCGGCGACCGTGGCCCCCGGGAGGTAGGCCACGTCCGTGCCCGCCGGACACGGGTGCGCCCGCGTTGCCTACCCCCCGGGCGCCGTCCCGGAGTCAGCACCGCAGCTGGCACGGCGCGCCCCCTCGGCCCGGGGGACTTGGCGCGCGCTCGAAAGGTGCCGGGGGCGTGGTACGGCGTGGCCTGGCGTGGCGCAGAGGGCGCCCCTCAAGGGGTGCTATAATTTCTCTGCGGCAAGATGGCCGCACTGCCCCAGGCCATAGACGGGGTCGGGTCCCGGCCTGGGTAGGGCCGACCAGGAATCAAAGAGCATCTCTCTCTCTCTCCCTCTCTCTCTCTCTCTCTCTCTCTCTCTCTCTCTCTCTCTCCTTCCTGCTCGCTAGCACTCACTGCTCTGTCGCCTGGTGCCCGATGTTCTTCAAAGGTCAGCGACCAAAAGACCAACCCTAGTGGTACCTCCCGTACTCCCCATAGTTTGCCTGTTCGGTTTACGACTTTGACAAGAACTTCCCGTATATTGTTGTTGTACTGAAATATGAAAAAGAGTCACGCTACCTCAATGCAAAAGATATGAATAACATGGCGATCGCGAAATGGTGTCGCCCAACGTCGTAAACGGGTGTCGTCCAGACAGTCCGGCAGTACCGTTTTCGCGGGAGGGCACAGCGCAGAGCAGTGTGGTGGAGTTCTCTAGCCAGCCGGGCATTTACATAGTGTCCATAAACATTATTTGTAAGCGGGCTCTGCGGGCCCCGGAGGGAGGGCTAGGGGGTCAGCAACGGGCGGTCGGGCGGCCATAACCCTAATGCCGCCGGACCGGAACAAAATGGACCGCGCGGGCGGCCAGTTATATGGGGCGGTCCGAAGCTCACAGTGTGGGGAAGGGTAGGGGGGGCGGGGGACAACCCCCCAAAGGATGAGCCGGGCGACCCGAAGGGCGAGCGGGGTCGTAAAAGTGGCGGCGGCGCGGGGCACCGCGGTCGGAGGCACAGCTGCGTCCAAGACCGAGAGAGAGGATGAGAGAGAGGGAGAGAGAGAGAGAGAGAGAGGCAGAGAGAGAGGGAGAGAGAGAGAGAGAGAGAACCCTTTTCCCCCCTACGATACGAGCTTTGAAGGTTCGCATTGCACACCGGGGCAGAAGAGGCGAGCAAGGGGGGTTGGGTTGCCCTCGGGGGATGACGGAGGGCCCCAGCCAATAGTCACCGAGGCCTCGTAAAGGGGAGGCCATTAATACTGCTGCCCAGTCCGTTAAATAAGTATTCCATCCAAGGTGCTCGAGGAGGAGGGGGGGGGGTTGAAGTCGTTTGGTGAGTGGCATTCGAAGCGAGACCCAGGGACGTGTAGCATAAACGCCTTCAAGGTCGTATCAATTTTTTTTCCTTCTTGGATTGTTTTTTATTTATTTTCCTCAGTGACCGGCCAAGGCCAGAGGTCACCTTGCGGCTTTTCTTTTCCTTTTATTTTTTTGACCTGGTGGAGAGGGTGGGGGGCCAGGGGCCGAGGGAGCGTAGCCCCCCGTTGGGGCTTCAGGTGACTTACTGCCCGGGGCTCGCACCTCTCGTTAAAGCCCGCCCCCGCCGCGGGCCCCTCGAATGACAGTGTCCTGTGACCGCCCCCCCCCCCTTGCCTCCACCGGCGCCCCCCACGGCCCTGTGGGGCTCAGACCAGCTCGGTCCACAGTGGAAGGCCTCCCCCTTCCGCGCACTGGCCATCGTTATTGGCAGGGTGCGCGACAAGCAAGGGGAGCGAGAGAGAGAGAGAGAAGAAAAAGAGAAAAAGTAGGAGGGGGAGCGAACGGAGAAAGCAGAGAGAGAAGGGAAGGGGGAGACGGAGAGAGTAGCCAGTGATATATGATCTCGACTGCTCCTAAAATACACTCCATTCTGGTCTGCTGGGGGCCTGGCCTCGGCTGGCCTGGCCGGGGCTCAGGGGCTGTGCCGGCCGGTCCTGCGGGGTGTG